>NW_013938584.1:0-1553 GCF_000517525.1 Limulus polyphemus
AGTTAACTAATAACATGCAATAACTTCTTCAAGTTAACTAATAATATACAATTAACTTTCTTCAAGATAACTAATGACATACAATTAACTTTCTTCAAGATAACTAATAACATACAATTAACTTTCTTAAAGTTAACTAATACCATACAATTAACTTTCTTCAAGTCAACTAATAACATACAATTAACTTTGTTCAAATTAACAAAACACATACATTTAACTCTTTTGAAGTTAACTAATAACATGCAATTAACTTTTTTCAAGTTAACTACTAACATACAATTAACTTTCTTCAAGTTAACTAATAACATACATCTAACTTTCTTCAAGTTAAATAATAATATACAATTAACTTTCTTAGGATAACTAATAACATGCAAGTAACTTTCTTCAAGTTAACTAATGACATACAATTAACTTTCTTCAAGATAACTAATAACATACAATTAACTTTCTTCAAGTTTACTCATAACATACAATTAACTTTATTCAAGTTAACTCATATCATACAATTATCTTTCTTCAAGTTAACTAATAACATGTAAGTAACTTTTTTCAAGTTAACTACTAACATACAATTAACTTTCTTCAAGATAACTAATAACATACAATTGTATGTTATTAGTTGACTTGAAGAAAGTTAATTGTATGGTATTAGTTAACTTGAAGAAAGTTAATTGTATGTTATTAGTTAACTTGAAGAAAGTTAATACGATATTAGTTAACTTGAAGAAAGTTAATTTTATGTTTCTAGTTAACTTGAAGAAAGTTAATTGTATGTTATTAGTCAACTTGAAGAAAGTTAATTGTATGTTATTAGTTATCTTGAAGAAAGTTACTTGTATGTCATTAATTAACTTGAAGAAAGTTAATTGTATATTATTATTTAACTTGAAGAAAGTTAATTGTTTGTTATTAGTTTTAATTGTATGTTAGTAGTTAACTTGAAAAAAGTTAATTGGTATGGTATTAGTTAACTTGAAGAAAGTTAATTGTATGTTATTAGCATGTTATTAGTTAACTTCAAGAAAGTTAAATGTATGTTATTAGTTAATTTGAAGAAAGTTAATTGTATGTTATTAGTTGACTTGAAGAAAGTTAATTTTAATTGTATGTTAGTAGTTAACTTGAAAAAAGTTAATTGTTGTATATTATTACTTAACTTGAAAATAGTTAGATGTATGTTATTATTTAAATTGAAGAAAGTTAACTTCAAGAGGGTTAATTGAAGAAAGTTAATTGTATGTCATTAGTTAACTTGAAGATAGTTAATTGTATGTTATTAGCCTTAACTAATAACATACAATTAACTTTCTTCATGTTAACTAATAACATGCAAGTAACTTTTTCAAGTTAACTAATAACATGCAAGTAACTTTCTTCAAGTTAACTAATAACATGCAATTAACTTTCTTCAAGTTAACTAATAACATACATTTAACTTTCTTCAAGTTAACTAATAACAAACAATTAACTTTCTTCAAGTTAAATAATAACATACAATTAACTTTCTTCAAGTTAACTAATAACATAAAATTAACTTTCTTCAAGTT
>NW_013938585.1:0-706 GCF_000517525.1 Limulus polyphemus
CTTATTGACAGTACACATTATTGCTAAATCTTGTGTTTTCTTACTGACAGTACACATTATCGTTGAATATTGTGTCTTCTTATTGACAGTACAGAGTATCGTTAAATCTTGTTTCTTCTTATTGACAGTACAGAGTATCGTAAAACCTTGTGCTTTTTTTGACAGTACACAGTATCGTTAAATCTTGTGTCATTTTATTGATAGTACACAGTATTGTTAAATCGTGTGTTTACTTATTGACAGTACACAGTTTTGTTAAATATTGTGTCTTCTTATTTAAGTACACAGTATCGTTAAATCTTGTGTCTTCTTATTGACAGTACACAGTATCGTTAAATCTTGTGTCTTCTTATTGACAGTACACAGTATCGTAAAATGTTGTGTCTTCTTATTGACAGGACACATTATTGTTAAATCTTGTGTTTTCTTACTGACAGTACACATTATCGTTGAATATTGTGTCTTCTTATTGACAGTACACAGTATCGTTAAATCTTGTGTCTTCTTATTGACAGTACACAGTATCGTTAAATCTTGTGTCTTCTTATTGACAGTACACAGTATCGTTAAATCTTGTCTTCTTATTGACAGTACACAGTATCGTTAAATCTTGTGTCTTCTTTTGACAGTACACATTATCGTTGAATATTGTGTCTTCTTATTGACAGTACACAGTATCGTTAAATCTTGTGTCTTGTTATTAAGA
>NW_013938586.1:0-661 GCF_000517525.1 Limulus polyphemus
GCGATTTTTATGGTCGTTTATGTTACATCTTTATTGTCTTTCTGAAATAGTATGTGAAGTGCAGTGAAGCTATTTTTTACAACTTTTTTCTCGATTTATTGCTACCACAGGGTACTGTATAGATGGATATTAACCAAATATTATATATAGGTTCACTAGTTCGTTCCGAAATTACATGCAAAGTTTGACCATGCTACTCTTCGTTTTGAGGGAGTTATAGCAGGTTTTGCGTTTCGTACCAGTATTTCATTAAATTTCAACGGATCTTCTCGAAATTTTTTATGAAGGTTCGTTTCGTTCTTTGCTATTTACAATCCAAATACAATCTTTGTAACATTAGTTTTGCGATTTGTATGGTCGTTTATGTTACTACTTTTTTAGCTTCTCTGAAATCATATCTGTAGTGCAGTAAAGCTCTTTGTTACTACTTATTTCTCGATTAATTACTACCACAGGGTACTGAATAGATGGATATTAACCAAATATTATAATTTAGGTTCACTAGTTCGTTCCGAAATTACATGCAAAGTTTCACCATGCTACTCTTCGTTTTAAGGGAGTTATGGCCGGTTTTGCGTTTTATACAAGTACTTCATCAAATTTCAATGGATCTTCTCGAAATTTTTTATGAAAATTCGTCACGTCCTTACGTATTTATGTG
>NW_013938587.1:0-739 GCF_000517525.1 Limulus polyphemus
AAAAGTACAATTGGACACTGGGACAGGAATTGGCTAAGTTTGTAATAGCCACCAAGATGACTGGGATGTCTTACTCCCTCCACTGTTGATGGTCTATAGAACAGCAGGGCATGAAGCCACTGGATATACTCCAGCAAAGTTGATGTTTGGTCGAGAACTTCGGTTGCCAGTGGACCTGATAACAGGACGCCCACCTTACGAAGTGTTTCCTGAAAATGTGTCAGAGTTCGGGAAAGTGTTATCTGAAAGGATGTATGACATTCATCATCAAGTGCATTCAAACTTGAAAACGTCTGCTGATTCGATGAAGCTATCTTATGATAAGAGATCTACTGAAGTCAGCCGTGAACCAGGAGACAAGGTGTGGTTGTATAATCTCAGGAAGACCAAAGGGAAGTTTCATAAGTTGTCTTCCTCCATGGGAAGGCCCAAATGACATAGTGGATCGTCTCTCAGACGTGACTTTCCGAATAAAATGTGGTCGGCGAGGTAAGCCAAAGGTGGTGCATGCCAACAGGCTTTGGCATTATCACAGTCCAGGACATTTCAGTTGGAACAAAATGAATAATAGAACAAATGACGCTGCTGAAGACGTGTCACCCGAAAAAGCCACCGTCGCAGAAGAAACTCTACCCGGTTTTGAGAAGGGAAACAGTGAAGCCCTTAATGAAGTTACTACCACTGATGTGACTGTTACCGATAATAGGACCTTTCCTGATGGAGCAGATGAACCCCACAT
>NW_013938588.1:0-545 GCF_000517525.1 Limulus polyphemus
AATACTGTGTACTATCTATAGAAAAGAACCAGATTTAACGATACTGTGTACTGTCAATAAGAAGACACAAGATTTAACGATACTGTGTACTGTCAATAAGAAGACACAAGATTTAACAAATCTATGTACTGTCAATAAGAAGACACAAGATTTAACGATACTGTGTACTGTCAATAAGAAGACACAAGATTTAACGATACTATGTACTGTCAATAAGAAGACACAAGATTTAACGATACTGTGTACTGTCAATAAGAAGACACAAGATTTAACAATACTGTGTACTGTCAATAAGAAGACACAAAATTTAACAATACTGTGTTCTGTCAATAAGAAGATACAAGATTTATAAATACTGTGTACTATCAATAACAACACACAAGATTTAACAATACTGTGTACTGTCAATAAGAAGTACAATATTCAACGATAATGTGTACTGTCAGTAAGAAAACACAAGATTTAACAATAATATGTCCTGTCAATAAGAAGACACAAGAATTAATAATACTATGTACTGTCAATAAGAAGACACAAGATTTAAC
>NW_013938589.1:0-740 GCF_000517525.1 Limulus polyphemus
GTTGATGTCCTTTTTAACTCCTTCCACATTTGCATACGTTTTCCCATTAAGATGGTGTTGCAGTGAACGAAAAAGATGTTAATCTGATGGTGCCATATTTTGAGAATCTGGTGAGTGGGGGAGAACTTCCCAACCCAACTCCATAATCTTGTGTTGTGTCAAATGTGCCACATGTGGACATGCATTGTCATGGAGAAGAACACTTTTCCGATTGATGAGTGAAGGGCATTTGTGATGAAGGGCTTGATTTAAATGTTCCAGTTGCTGACTATAGATCTCTTCATTGACAGTTTGCTGTGGATTGAGGAGTTCAAAATGAATTACTCCTTTGATGTCCCACCAAATGCAAAGCATCACTTTCTGCTGATGGAGTCTAGATTTTTGGGTTGAAAGTGGTTTTTCTCTAGGACTGAGCCATTGTCTTTGGCATTTGATATTTGCATAGAGAATGCATTTTCATCACCGGTAAGAATTTTCTCCAAAAATGGTTCACGCACATTATGCGCCAGAGGAGATGAAGCAACATTCACATGTTGGAAACGATGATCATCGGAGAATTTATGAGGCACCCAAACACCTTCTTTATGGAGTTTTCCCATATTCCTTATATGTTTACATATTGTTTCATGAGATACATGCAATTTCAGTGCTATTTCACGAGTGTGTTGTCTTGGGTTAGACTCAACAAGTGTCTTTAAGAGTATCAGTATCAATTCCATCATGATGGACCCTGCCATCAC
>NW_013938590.1:0-501 GCF_000517525.1 Limulus polyphemus
AATCAGCTTCGACGTGTTACAGTTGATGGAGGAAAAAACATGGCGGGAGTGAGGAAGGGTCTGGTGGGGCAGATACGAACTAAGTTCGAAGATCTTCAACTCCCGGGCGCTCTGTTTATACACTGTATTATACATCAGCAAGCACTCTGTGGGAAAGACTTAGATATTTTTTGCATACTGAAACCAGTCGTTTCTGTTGTGAACTTCATTAGTGGTCATGCACTTAATCACCGCCAGTTCCAGGCTTTTCTTGAAGAAATGGATTCTAAATTCTGTGACTTGCCTTATCACACAGCAGTGGGGTGGCTCAGCTGCAGTAAAGTCCTGTTTCGTTTTTATAAGCTCAAAAGAGAAACAGTTATTTTTCTCACCGAAAAGTATAGAGCTGATCCACTTCTGTCACATCCTACCTGGCTGTCAAAGTTGTCATTTTTGGTTGACACCACATCCCAAATGAATGAATTGAACTTGAAACTTCAGGGAAAGATAACCTTATCCCTG
>NW_013938591.1:0-848 GCF_000517525.1 Limulus polyphemus
ATAAAGTAAACACAGTAGATATCTAAATGTGGCTCTAAAACAAATAGATCTTAAAGTAGACACAGTAGATATCTTAAAGTGGCTCTAAAAAAATAGATCGTGAAGTAGACACAGTAGATATCTTAATGTGGCTCTAAAACACATAGATCGTAAAGTAGACATAGTAGATATCTTAATGTGGCTCTGAAACACATAGATCGTAAAGTAGACACAATAGATATCTCAATGCGGCTCTAAAACAAATAGATCGTAAAGTAGACGTAGTAGATATCTCAATGCGGCTCTAAAACATATAGATCGTAGAATAGACACAGCAAATATCTCAATGTGGCTGCAAAAGCAAATAGATCGTTAAGTACACACAGGAGATATCTCAACGTGGATGTAAAACAAATAGATCTTAAAGTAGTCACAGCGGATATCTCAATGTGGCTTGAATACAAATATATTGTAAAGTAGACACAGTAGATATCTCAATGTGGCTCTAAATCAAATAGATTGTAAAGTAGACACAGTAGATATCTCAAAGTGGCTCTAAAACAAATAAATCTTAAAGTAGACGTAGTAGATATCTCAATGTGGCTCTAAAACATATAGATCGTAGAATAGACACAGCAAATATCTCAATGTGGCTGTAAAACAAATAGATCGTAAAGTACACACAGGAGATATCTCAATGTGGATGTAAAACAAATAGATCTTAAAGTAGACACAGTAGATATCTCAATCTGGCTGTAAAACAAACAGATCGTAAAGTAGACATAATAGATATCTCAATGTGGTTCTAAAAAATGGATCGTAAGGTAGGAACAGTGGATAACTCAATAAGGCCCGGAAACAAATATATC
>NW_013938592.1:0-743 GCF_000517525.1 Limulus polyphemus
AAAGTACAAAGTTTCGTTAAATCTTGTGTCTTTTTATTGACAGTACACAGTATCGTTAAATCTTGTGTCTTTTTATTGAAAGTACACAATATTGTTAAATCATGTGTCTTCTTATTGAAAGTACAGAGAATCGTTAAATCTTGTGCCATCTTATTGACCGTACACAGTATTTTTAAATCTTGTGTCTTCTTATTGACAGGACACATTATTGTTAAATCTTGTGTTTTCTTACTGACAGTACACATTATCGTTGAATATTGTGTCTTCTTATTGACAGTACACATTATTGTTAAATCTTGTGTGTTCTTATTAATAGTACACAGTATTTATAAATATTGTGTCTTCTTATTGACAGTACACAGAATTGTTAAATCTTGTGGTCTTCTTATTGACAGTACACAGTTTTGTTAAATCTTGTGTCTTCTTATTGAAAGTACACAGTATCGATAAATCTTGTGTCTTCTTATTGACAGGACACATTATTGTTAAATCTTCTGTTTTTTTACTGACAGTACACATTATCGTTAAATCTTGTGTGTTCTTATTGATAGTACACAGTATTTATAAATCTTGTGTCTTCTTATTGACAGTACACAGTATTGTTAAATCTTGTGTCTTCTTATTGACAGTACACAGTATTGTTAAATCTTGTGTCTTTTATTGACAGTACACGGTATTGCTAAATCGTGTGTCTTCTTATTGACAGTACACAGTTTTGTTAAATCTTGTGTCTTCTTATTGAC
>NW_013938593.1:0-1110 GCF_000517525.1 Limulus polyphemus
CTTTCTGGGTAGCAGCCTTTTCCTGCTGTATCATCTCCCCTGTGTAGAAGTTTCCAGCATTGAGCTCTCTTGTGCCCAGGTTTATTACAGTGCCAGCAAAGTCCCTCAAACTTCTCTGTAAGCTGACCTTTTCTGGCCTTGAATCCAGATGACTGTACCAACCTCGGTACCTCTGTACTGAACTTAACATAGGATTCAAATTCGAGAGCTCTGGCCTTTGCATCCTGCATGGTAGAGGGGTGTGCTTGCTTCACTTGTATCTTAAGTTGTGGACTGTCCAAGGCATCTACGAACTGATCCCTCAGCAACAACTTGAGGAGATCGGGTGGTGCAGTTGGGTAGGCCTTGTGTGCCATGCTTTCCAAGTCCTGTGCCACCTCTTGCAGGCTCTCCCCTTTAGCACGGACTCTCGTCCTAAACCTAGCCCTGTAGACTTCTGACTGATTTTGTGTTCCGTACCTGAGTTCTAGAGCCGTTACCAGTGCTCTATAGTTGTGTCTGTCGGCTGCTGACAACTGTCCAAGTATTTCCAGTGGTTGTCCTTTCAAGCTCGTTGCCAGATATATTGCTTTCTGCTCCTTTGTCCATCCGTTCATCTCTACCAGTAGCTCAAATTGTGCTCTATATGCTTCCCATGGTGCCTTCCCATCAAATTCCTGTGGCTTCCTTCGTACTGGATCACTCCTAGTACTGACATTCATATCTGGGATGTGACTTCTAACGGGACTGAATATGTCTGCATTGGGGTTTAGCTGCAGGGTCTGGAAGGGGCTTGTCATTGTCTGGGGCTGGTTAAGTCGATGGTTAATGTATCCTCCTTGTGTAAAAGACAATAAATCGTTCTTTAATGTATCTAATTCGCTTTTAAATTTACTAATGTTTTCCGTTTGTACTTCTTGTTTCCTTTCTTGTTTCAGTTGCCACTGCTGTAGTCTCTCTTCTTGTTTCTTTTCTCGTTCTTCCTGTTTCTTTTCTTTTTCCTCCAACAACTGCTGTAATTTCTCTTCTTGTTTGTTTTCTTTCTCCTCCAACCACTGCTGTAATCTCTCTTGTTTATTTTGTTGTTCGAGCTGCCACTGTTGCAGGTTTTCTTGCCACTGCTATTGTCTC
>NW_013938594.1:0-907 GCF_000517525.1 Limulus polyphemus
GTATTTGTATCAACACACACAACGAATATACCATAGATGAACACGAATTATACAAACGTTTTGAGGTACAGATAAATAAACCTGGTCTACACCCTAGTGATAACTATATCTATATTTCCAGTCGAGTAATAACTAGATCAGTCTCATCAAAGTTTGTACAAGTACAGTTGAATTAAAAAACTAAACAACTTTCCTCCAATTGGAAGAATAAAATAATTATATATTAAATAATAGTTTAGACTTTGATCTTGATATGTATATACATATATATACTTTCAAGATTAAATCTGACAGAGAGAGTAACCGCCGAGCGATGACAGTTTTCCATATTCTTTTCTAGTTTTTAGTTGTTGAGATAAAATAGTTAATTAATAATAATTTCAAATAAATGGAAGGTTAAATTGAACATTGTTACGAAAAATATAAGTCTCTCATTTTTTAAAACATCTTGTTATAGAAATATACCAGTTGCACTCACCTCTGTAACAGTAACTACAGGATGACCAAAGCAACAGATATAACCCAAAGTATCCACCACTCCATGATGATTATGGTAGCTACCAGGCTATGTTGTACACTCCAGTACGTCACTGCTATTTCCAAAGCTAACAGATTAAAATGTTTGTTGTTATATAACATTAATAAATACGTCATAACCTTCTGAACAAGAACTATGAAAGTTACAAACTCATATTAACATAAAATATGTTAGGTATAGAACTGTCGTTGAGATAGTAACTGAAACGGCAACATTATGATATCAATTATTATTA
Source organism: Limulus polyphemus (assembly GCF_000517525.1). Taxonomy (NCBI): domain Eukaryota; kingdom Metazoa; phylum Arthropoda; class Merostomata; order Xiphosura; family Limulidae; genus Limulus; species Limulus polyphemus. Next base: position 774 of record NW_013938594.1, read on the forward strand.
TATCACTTTGATCTTTGTTCAACCAACACACTAACATTATTTTAGATTTCCTTCTAAAACATCATCACTGTCGTTGTTCCTTTATCTATGTAGTACAGTCATATTTGTTCTTTACTTATGGTATCGACATCTTT
>NW_013938595.1:0-802 GCF_000517525.1 Limulus polyphemus
CAAATTTCTCAGAATTTGGAAATCCCGATTTCGACGGTCAACAGAATCATCGTGCAGTTCACGAAACAATTGAGCAGTGTCCGGGTCGTCCTGGTCCATCGGAGAGGACAAAAAGGGCTGTCAAGAGGAGCATCGAAATGGATCCCAGATTAACGACTGCAGAAGTGACCAAAGTTGGTGGGATGAGCCCGAAATCTGTTCAACGGACTCTCCACAGATTGGGTTATCGTTGCAGAGCAGCTAGACGGAAGCCCATATTAAGACCTGCCAACATAGTCAGACGAAAGAAGTGGGCAAGTGATATGATGACCAAGCCTCTGGACTTTTGGAAGACCGCATTGTTCTCAGACGAATCAAGATTCGCTCAAGTTTCGAACAGTGGAAGGATATGGGTCTGGAGAATGACTCACCAAGAGTTTTGGCTCAACAGATTGCAGCCAACTGTGAAGCATGGTGGTTTCAGCGTGATGGTTTGGGTTGGTGGGAGATCGAGCTTAGTGGAGTGCGTTGGGAACATAAATTTTGCGAAATACGTCGAAATATTGGAGGAAGGAAGGACTCTTGCCACTTTATTCCTCAGGTTTCGTGCACAAGAACACAACGTTGTTCCAGGAAGATGGAGCACCGTGTCACACTGCTAGCAACACCCAAAAGTGGCAGGAAGAAAATGGTATCCAGAAGTTGCCCTGGCCGAGACAATCTCCTGACATGAACCCATCGAAAACCTCTGGGCCATACTCGACCGGCAAGTCAAGAAACAAAAAAGAAAACAACTTCGAAGAGCGATCTACTCCAAGTTTTG
>NW_013938596.1:0-534 GCF_000517525.1 Limulus polyphemus
TGAGTATGTTGGTTACAAATTCAGTAACTAGAGTTACACCTAGGTGTTCGTTAAGTAGTTGTACCAAGTAAGGCTTAAGATGAGAATGTTGGTTATAAATTCAATAACTAGAGTTACACCTAGGTGTTCGTGGAGTTGTTGTACCAAATAACGATAAAGATGAGTATGGGGTTACACATTCAGTAACTAGAGTTACACCTAGTTGTACCAGATAACGCTACAGATGAGTATGGTGGTTACAATTTCGGTAATTAGAATTACACCTAGGTGTTCGGGGAGTTGTTGTACCAAATAACGCTAAAGAAGAGTATGGGGGTTATAAATTCGGTAACTAGAGTTAAACCTAAAAGTTCATGGAGTAATTGTACCAAGTAAGGCTAAAGATGAGTATAATGGTTATAAATTCGGGTAACTTTAGTTACACCTAGGTGTTCATGAAGTAGTTGTACCAAGTAAGGCTAAAGATGAGTGTGATGGTTATAAATTCGGTAACTTTAGTAACACCTTGGTGTATGATGGTTATAAATTCGGAAA
>NW_013938597.1:0-2227 GCF_000517525.1 Limulus polyphemus
ACTTTATAACCACCATACTCATCTTTAGCCTTACTTGGCACAACTACTCCATGAACACCTAGGTGTAACTCTAGTTACAGACTTTATAACCACCATACTCATCTTTAACCTTACTTGGTACAACTACTCCATGAACACCTAGGTGTAACTCTAGTTAAAGTATTTATAACCACCATATTCTCTTTAGCGTTATTTGGTACAACAACTCCACGAATACCTAGATGTAACTCTAGTTACCGAATATATAACCACCATATTCTCTTTAGCGTTATTTGGTACAACAACTCCACGAACACCTAGATGTAACTCCAGTTACCGAATTCATAACCACCATACTCATCTGTAGCGTTATTTGGTACAACAACTCCACGAATACCTAAGTGTAACTCTAGTTACCGAATTTGTAACCACCATACTCATCTTTAGCGTTATTGGTACACCAACTCCAGGAATACCTAGGTGTAACTCTAGTTACCGAATTAATAACCACCATACTCATCGTTAGCGTTATTTGGCACAACTACTACATGAACACCTAGGTGTAACTCTAGTTACACAATTTATAACCACCATACTCATCTTTAGCCTTACTTGGCACAACTACTCCATGAACACCTAGGTGTAACTCTAGTTACAGAATTTATAACCACCATACTCATCTTTAGCCTTACTTGGTACAACTACTCCATGAACACTTAGGTTTAACTCTGTTTACCGAATTTATAACCCCCATACTCATCTTTCGCGTTATTTGGTACAACAACTCCACGAACACCTAGGTGTAACTCTAGTTACACAATTTATAACCACCATACTCATCTTTAGCCTTACTTGGTACAAGTACTCCATGAACACTTAGGTTAACTCTAGTTACAGTATTTATAACCACCATACTCATCTGTAGCCTTGCTTAGTACAACTACTCCATAAACACCTAGGTGTATCTCTAGTTACCGAATATATAACCACCAAACTGATCTTTAAACTTACTTGGTACAACTACTCCATGAACACCTAGGTGTAACTCTAGTTACGGAATTTATAACCACCATACTCATCTTTAAACTTACTTGGTACAAGTATTTCAGGAACACTGAGGTTTAACTCTAGTTACCGAATTTATAACCACCATACTCATCGTTAGCTATGGTGGTTATAAATTCGGTAACTAGAGTAACACCTAGGTGTTCATGGAGTAGTTGTACCAAGTAAGGCTAAAGATGAATATGGTGGTAATAAATTCGGTAACTAGAGTTACAGCTAGGTGTTCGTGGAGTGGCTGTACCAAATAACCTCATCTTTATTGCACCAAATAACGCTAAAGATGAGTATGGGGTTGTAAATACGGTAACTAGAGTTAAACCTAAGTGTTCTGGAGTAGTTGTACCAAGTAAGGCTAAAGATGAGTATGGTGGTTATAAATTCGGTAACTAGAGTTACACCTAGGTTTTCGTGGAGTTGTTGTACCAAATAACGCTAAAGATGAGTATGTTGGTTACAAATTCGATTACTAGAATTACACCTAGGTGTTCGTGGAGTTGTTGTACCAAATAACGCTAAGATGAGTATGGTGGTTATAAATTCGGTAACTATAGTTACACCTAGGTGTTCATGGAGTAGTTTTGCCAAGTAAACCTAAAGATGAGTATGGTGGTTATAAATTCGGTAAATAGAGGTTCACCTAGGTATTCGTGGAGTTGTTGCACCAAATAACGCTAAAGATGTGTATGGTGGTTACAATTCGGTAACTAGAGTTACATCTAGGTGTTCGTGGAGTTGCTGTACCAAATAACGACAGGTATTCGTGGAGTTGTAGAGTTACACCTGATGAGTATGGTGGTTATAAATTCGGTAAATTAAGCTTTACTTGGCAAAACTACTCCATGAACACCTAAGTGTAAGTATAGTTACCGAATTTATAACCAGCATACTCATCTTTAGCGTTATTTGGTACACTAACTCCACGAACACCTAGGTGTAAATCTAGTTACCGAATTAATAACTCTCATACTCATCTGTAGCGTTATTTGGTACAACAACTCCACGAATACCAAGGTGTAACTCTAGTTACCGAATTTATAACTACCATACTCATCTTTAGCCTTACTTGGTACAACTACTCCATAAACACCTAGGTATAACTCTAGTTACCGAATTTATAATCACCATACTCATCTTTAGCCTTACTTGGTACAACTACTCCATCAACACTTAGGGGTAACTCTAG
>NW_013938598.1:0-620 GCF_000517525.1 Limulus polyphemus
CTTCTCCAAACTGAGTACAGTTTCTTTTTCGACGGTGGCTTCTTCAGGTAGCACGTCTTCAGCAGCGTCATTTGTTCTGTTGTCCACTTCGTCCCAACTGAAATGTCCTGGACCGTGATAACGCCAAAGCCTGTTGGCATGCACCACTTTTGGTTTACCTCGCAGACCACATTTTACCCAGAAAGTCACGTCTGAGAGACGATCCACTATGTCATATGGGCCTTCCCATGGAGAAGACAACTTAGGAGACTTCCCTTTGGTCTTCCTGGGATTATACAACCATACTTTATCTCCTGGTATAAAGCTGACTTCAGTAGATCTTTTATCATAAGTCAACTTCATCGAATCAGCAGACGTTTTCAAGTTTGTACGCACTTGATGGTGAATATCATCCATCCTTTCCGATAACACTTTCACAAACTCTGACATTTTCGCAGGCAACTCTTCATCATTTGGGCATCCCTTCTGCTTGGGTCCCCTTTTAGCACTACATGTACTGCATGTCCGGCACCATTCTTCCACATCTCGCCTCATACCTATCCAATAAAATCTTTGTCGTAGATGACTCAATGTCTTCTTAACTCCGAGATGTCCTCCTGTTACAGTATCATGGGATTGAC
>NW_013938599.1:0-833 GCF_000517525.1 Limulus polyphemus
AAACTGTGTACTGTTGATAAGAAGACACAAGATTTATCGATACTATGTACTGTCAATAAGAAGACAAAATATTTAAAAATACCGTGTCCTGTCAATAAGAAGATACAGGATTTATCAACTCTGTGTACTGTCAATTAGAAGACACAAGATTTAACAATACTGTGTCCTGTCAATAAGAAGATACAGGATTTATCAATACTGTGTACTGTCAATAAGAAGACACAAGATTCAACGATACTGTGTACTGTCAATAAGAAGACACAAAATTTAACTATACTATGTACTGTCAATAAGAAGACACAAGATTTAACAATACTGTGTCCTGTCAATAAGAAGATACAGGCTTTATCAATACTGTGTCCTGTCAATAAGAAGATAAAGAATTTATCAATACTGTGTACTGTCAATAAGAAGACACAAAACTTAACAAAATTGTATCCTGTCAATAAGAAGATAAAGGATTTATCAAAACTGTGTACTGTCAATAAGAATACTCACGATTTAACAATACTGTGTCCTGTCAATAAGAAGATACAGGATTTATCAATACTGTGACCTGTCAATAAGAAGATACAGGATTTATCAATACTGTGTACTGTCAATAAGAAGACACATAATTTACCAATACTGTGTCCTGTCAATAAGAAGATACAGGATTTATCAATACTGTGTACTGTCAATAAGAAAACAAAAGATTTAACAATACTGTGTACGATGATAACAAGTCATAAAATTTAATGATACTGTGTACTATCAATAACAAGCCAAAAGATTTAACGATACTGTGTACTGTCAATAAAAAGACACAAGATTTAAAAATACTGTCCTGTCAA
>NW_013938600.1:0-5218 GCF_000517525.1 Limulus polyphemus
ACCCAACTTGATCTAAATGTAATTAAATTTTCTCGAGTTATACTGTGGATACACACACAAGAGGGCCCAGCATGGCCAGGTGGTTAGGGCATTTGACTCGCAATCTGAGTGTCGCGGGTTTGAATCCCCGTCCCACCAGACATGCTCGCCCTTTCAGCCATGGGAGCGTTATAATGTGCGGTCAATCCCACTATTCATTGGTAAAAGAGTAGCCCAAAAGTTGGCGGTGGGTGGTGATAACTAGCTGCCTTTCCTCTAGTCTTACACTGCTAAATTAGGGACGGCTTGCGCAGATAGCTCTCGTGTAGCTTTGTGCGAAATTCAAAACAAACAAACACACACAAGGGTGAAAACAATACTTCCATTGTCGGGTAGGACACGCAAAGTTGCACTAGCCGTTCCTAATTGTTAACTGATATACTAGAGGGAAGGCAGCTAGTCAACAGTGCCCACTGCCAGCATTTGTTTTACTGTAATCGTATAGTGGGATTTAGTCGTCATTCTTATAATGCACCCACGACCCCGAAATGCAATTTATTTTTTTTTTGCGTCAACAGGGCGCGAAATCCGGACCCACTGGGTCCACAGTCTGAGACATTAACTATTAAATCACGACCAGCCAAGGGGATTAGTAAACAATAGTTTCAGTAATTTTTACTTCATACTAAAGGTTATAAAATATTCCATAAAGTTAGAAGTTTTCTATCTTTTGTCTGCGGTACTTAAGTTGAACTAGGTCTGACGCCCAGTTATTAAATATCATAAACCAAACAACCGATCTGTTAGAGGGATGAGGTGTTAATTGTTAATGACTTTATTTTTTTGTGTTAACGAAATGATGACATACTGATTGTCACAATGAACCCAGAAAAATACGTAATTCTAATTATGAAACTATGTGTCACCCATCTTGTATTTTACAGTTATGCAAGCAACTCTATATATTAGTAGACAAACAAAACTTACAGTGAAATTAAAACATATAAACAATAAACCATGGGGACGGTGGTGGTAATATATTAATAATATATAATATATAAATAATATATATGGTAATATATAAATCGTTCTCCTCTGTTACATTAAAGATACATAAGATGACTTAACCTGTTTCAGTTGTCTTGTTCTACACCATTATCCATTGGTGATGTGTTACTCAACAGAGCTAGAACAGAAGAGATCGAAATTAAGTGTAGAAGTACGTAACTATATGATAGAAAAGACGTGTAAAAACGTAGGTGTCAATTACACATTTGTTTCTTTATATATATGTTGAACAAGTACGACTGAAAGTGCGAGTATGTTTAGTAAAACAGAGATTCGAACACGCGACCCTCATATTGCGAATTGAGCGGCCTAACCACCTGGCCATGTGTGAACGGTAACATATACACGTAATTAAAAAAGTCCTTCTCTGTTAATGTTACATCAATCATACAGAAGATAACGTAACAGGCTCTTCAAACTTAAACTTTAAAACAACAATATTTAAATTGCATATTTTGAGATGTATATAAAAAAAAGTATTTGAAACTGCATTTGGTTTAGTGAAAGAAAGAAGGGTTTTAACAATGAAAACAAACAAGAAAAAAGTATAATAATATAACCATGTAATAATCTCATCTCTTATAATATAGATGTTTAGAACAGTTTATAGTGGGAGTGGAATGTTGTCTGCAACACAAAAAGATGCGATACCTACCACACAAAAAAGTATGGTCATTTATGAATTCTCGTGCCACTGCGAATGTCGGTACTAGGTCGCACTTCACAAAGATTGCAGGATAGAATTAAACAACATGCACCCACATCCATAAGAACTAAGAGTATGAAAGAAACGAATTTACCATGTCGCTCCTGTAAAACAAAAGTTCTAACACCAAAATGTGAATCAGCGATTGGTCAGCATTTACTAGTGAACCCGACTGGTGCTGACAACTACACGGATAGCAAGTTTGAAATTATTGCAAATGGTCGGTTGACCTTTCATCTCTATACTTTGGAAGCCACCTTTATTAAAACACATAAACTTGTCATTTGCCCCCAAAAAGAATTCCTATACAATCTACACATCCTTCAGTAGGTCTGTGACATTTCCTGATTGGCTAAAGGACATGCCAGTCAGTGATTGCCTTACCGGCCTACGGTGATTTGACTCATTTTATAACCTGTACTATTTCTTATACATCATTTTCCAGACGGTTCTGCTATGATTAGTGTCTGGCGAAAAGCTTCAGCAGATATTTCTTTTGCAACATCTCAACCAACAATTGGTCCAGTTATCAACGCTATTTTCAAGTTTTGAACAACTCGACTTTCAATATCTACGTATCTACATGAGCCGATGTTTCCGTTTATCAACGTTATATTTTAAGATCTGTGCAAGAACTCATCTAACATATGTTTCCGCATATAAAAGCTATTACAGTATTTATTGCTAACATTATACCTTTGCATGGTTTTCTTCTTAAATATAAATACATGTTTGTGATTGTTTTAATCTCCTCTACAGTTGACTCTAAAATAACAATTTGAAAGAACCAGATGTGTTAAGTTCGATGTGTGTGTTGATGTGATAAGTTCGATGCTATTTCTTTTCTCCTAATCGTTTGTATAATTCGTTTACATCTATGGTATATTGGTTGTGACTGATGATACAAAATACCGAACTTTGCTACTAATGACTACACCCCATATAGTTCATATAATATACTTCCAAACTTATAAATGGTATAACGTATATTTTGTTTAATTAAAAGACAAGTCACACATTGAATTACCAAATTTTTTCACAGTGGTTTCCTAATAACAAAAACCTCGTGACAGGGATAGTGTCTTCAGGGTTAGCTTTAACTCTTCTCTTTATGAATAGTGTACAGACATTCTTTGTGAATCCTGGTAATATCCAACCAGTTTCTGATGGGTAAGTTACAAGTTTCTATAAACTTATGTGATGCTTCTTGAAGTAAAACACAAACTATTTGTTTCAACTTTATCGTACCTTATTTTATTTTTTCTTCAATAAATTCTGAAAATACTCTATTTTCTATTATTATTTATTATATTTTCATTGTATTTGTCTCAAATGTTTAGAATATTTTGGTTGAAGAGGGTGAGAAGAACGTAAATTTTATAACTCACGAGATCCTGCATTTGAAATTATTTTTAGTTATTTAGAATAAAATGTTTACATTACTTAAGTTATAACCCTTAGAAAGAACCAGAAAAACTTTAAATTCATCTTTAGGAATAAATAAAGCTATTAGGTTTTATTTTCTTTTGTGGATATATTTCATAACCTAAATAAAATGCTTTTAATTTGTACAATAGTTTTATAGGATTATGTGTCACACATTATTAAATCCATATAATTTGTAAATGTTAAATGTTAGCTGTTTAAAGTGACTGAATGATGTTTTAGCTACCAAACTGGAGGAAGGTATTATAAAAACACAAATATTATATCACATAGGGAATTGTAGCTGTTCAACGTTATCAATATAGTATTAAATTAATTCATAAACCATTTTACTTTTTCATTAACGAGTAAACTTTCAATATTTATTCAGGTTTTTTACAACGATGAAGTTACAGAAAGTGTTCCAATTTTGTTTCTGATAATGGGAAGTGTTACAGGTGGTATTCTACTGATTGGGCTGCTTATGTACCAAGAATTTCCACGAGGGTCAAATCAGGATAGAATAATTTTATTAAAAAGTTCACTAATGGTTTTTAGACAACAAAGTAAATTCGTATCATATTATCTGAATAAGTCCGACTTATTTACTAGGCATATCAATCATCTAGGTTTTTGCTCATTATATAACCGAAATGTATCCAAGTAGAACTTACAAGATCAAGTTATAACGATATATCTCCGGAGGTTCATTATGTGTCGTTGTAACTGAATTATTTGTTAAATTTGTTGAGTTGAAATTCAGCATATGTCTGCACACATATTACTTATTACTCAGACTAAAAGAATCCCACTCTCGTTAGAAAAAGTACGGAGAGGAGAAATGAAGCGTTTCAAACAATGTAATATAAAATATGCGAATCACTTTTACTGCCATCTTTTGGTGTAATGAGGAAATAATTATCTACCAGGTTACTACTATGTTTATGTGTAGATATCCTCTACAATAGTGGTAAATAATACTAAATATGTATTCTAGTTTAGGGATACTTTATTGTTTAGTAGAAATCTTAACATCTTAGGATATACACTTAAAGAGTTAAACCAAAGCCAGAAGTTTAGTCGGGGTTTAATATAAGTGAATTGAAATGTTTTGTAAAGTTACTTAAAATGGCTGCTTATACAGATAATAGAAAAAATCAGAAAAGTTTGTACGTCTATTCTTCTAGTATATTGTATTATCTGTTTCTATATTCATATTTTCAACACAGGATAAATACTTAGTGTAGGTTTCTCACTGAAATAAAATGGTACACAAAGTACTTTAAACTTAACACAAAATCAGGACAGAATAATATGTACGTATATTAAAAGCCTCTCTTTGTGTTAAAGATTATGGAATATTTTATTCTGGATGTACCCTTTGTTTCAGTTTTCTTGTATTTTTTATATATTTTTTAATCTTAGTCTCATTAAATCATAGTTATATATATATATTTGTGTACGATTGACCTCTAACTGTGAATAAAGACAGTATTTCTCTACACTCTGGTGGCGGCACCTTATGGAGGAAAAGTGATGTACATGATCTGGATTTATGGGCTCTTTGCTACATTTTGTCTGTATTCCGGCTGTTGTTGAAGTCTTTGAAAGGAAACACAATGCTGAATTTTTCGGAACGGTACTTTTAAAACAATAAGTGTAAAACAAGGCATTTTAGCTTATAAACTGGAGCAAGGTATTCTGAAGACACAAATATTATATCACATAGGGAACTGAAACTTTAATTTAACCGTGCGTTTTATCTATTACTAATTTTTGTGTTTGTTTCATTGTTTGTAGTTAAGTACATAGCTACAAAATGGGTCATCTGTGTTATTCACACCAAGGGTATCGAAACCTAAGTTCTGCTGTTATAATGTCCGCAGACCTACTTCTGTGTCACTAGGTGTCAAATACTGTTCAACGTCATCAATGTAGTATCAAATTATTTCATAAACCAGTTTACAATTTCATTAACGAGTAAACTCTCAATATTCGTTCCTATAGTTTTTGTCTGTATTCCGGCTGCTGTTGCTGAAG
>NW_013938601.1:0-768 GCF_000517525.1 Limulus polyphemus
CTTCCTGGAATTATACAACCACACCTTGTCTCCTGGTACAAAGCTGACTTCAGTAGATCTCTTATCATAACATAGCTTCATGGAATCAGCAGACGTTTTCAAGTTTGAATGCACTTGATGATGAATATCATCTATCCTTTCAGATAATGCTTTCACGAACTCTGACACATTTTCAGGCAACTCTTCGTAAGGTGGGCGTCCTGTTATCAGATCCACTGGCAACCGAAGTTCCCAACCAAACATCAGCTTTGCTGGAGTGTATCCAGTGGCTTCATGCTCTGCTGTTCTATAGGCCATCAACCGTGGAGGGAGTAAGACATCCCAGTCATCTTGGTGGCTATTACAAAACTTTTCCAATTCTTGTCCAAGTGTCCAATTGTACTTTTCTACCATCCCATCAGACTGTGGGTGAAGTGGCGTTGTCCTGGTCTTTCATATGCCAAACAACTTGCAGCATTCATGGAACACAGCTGATTCAAAGTTACGGCCTTGATTTGAATGCAGTTCATATGGCATACCAAATCTGAAGAAGAAATCACTAATAGCTGAAGCTATAGTTGTAGCTTCCTGATTTGGTATTGCATATGCCTCAGGCCACTTGTTGAAATAATACATCACCACACAATTGTACCCGTTTCCAGCACGAGTTTGGGCCAAAGGACCAGCGATGTCAACAGCTACTCTTTCCATTGGTGCGCCAACTTGATATAACTTCATTGGAGCACATGCTTTATGCTTGGGTCCCATTTTAGCACAACATGTACTGCA
>NW_013938602.1:0-893 GCF_000517525.1 Limulus polyphemus
AACAGTCTTCTTGGTAGCAGCCTTTACTGCTGTATCGTCTCCCCTGTGTTGAAGTTGCCAGCATTGAGCTCTCTTGTGCTCAGGTTTGTTGCAGTGCCAGCAAAGTCCCTCAAACTTCTCTGAAAGCTGACCTTTTCTGGCCTTGAATCCAGATGACTGTACCAATCTCGGTACCTCTGTGCTGGGCTTAACGTAGGATTCAAATTCGAGAGCTCTGGCCATTGCATCCTGCATGGTAGAGGGGTGTGCTTGCTTCACTTGTATCTTAAGTTGTGGACTGTCCAAGGCATTTACGAACTGATTCCTCAGGAACAACTTGAGGAGATCGGGTGGTGCAGTTGGGTAGGCCTTGTGTGCCATGCTTTCCAAGTCCTGTGCCAGCTCTTGCAGGCTCTCCCTTTTAGCACGGACTCTCGTCCTGAACCTGGCCCTGTAGAGTTCTGACTGGTTTTGGGTTCCGTACCTGAGTTCTAGAGCCGACACCAGTGTTCTATAGTTGTGTCTGTCGGCTGCTGTCAACTGTCCAAGTATTCCACTGGTTGTCCCTTCAAGCTCGTTGCCAGATATACTGCTTTCTGTTCCTTTGTCTATCCATTCATCTCTGCCAGTAGCTCGAATTGTGCTCTATATGCTTCCCACAGTGCCTCCCATCGAATTCCTGGGGCTTCCTTCGCACTGGTTCACTCCTATTACTGACATTCATATCTGGGATGTGACTTCTAACGGGACTGAATATGTCTGCATTAGGGTTTAGCTGCGGGCTCTGTAAGAGGCTTGCCATTGTCTGGGGCTGATTAAGTCGATGGTCAATGTATCCTCCTTGTGTTAAAGACAATAGATCGTCCTTTAACGTATCTAATTCGCTTTAAATTTACTAATGTTTTCCATTTGTA
>NW_013938603.1:0-720 GCF_000517525.1 Limulus polyphemus
AGTATGGTGGTTATAAATTCTGTAACTAGAGTTACACTTAGGTGTTCATGGAGTAGTTGTTCCAAGTAAGGCTAAAGATAAGTATGGTGGTTATAAATTCGGTAACTAGAGCTACACCTAAGTGTTCGTGGAGTTGTTGTACCAAATAACGCTAAAGATGAGTATGGGTTACACATTCAGTAACTAGAGTTACACCTAGGTGTTGATGGAGTAGTTGTGCCAAGTAAAACTAAAGATGAGTATGGTGGTTATAAATTCGGTAACTAGAGTTACACCTAGGTGTTCATGGAGTAGTTGTACCAAGTAAGGATAAAGATGAATATTGTGGTTAAAAATTCGGTAACTAGAATTACACCTAAGTGTTAATGGAGTAGTTTTACCAAATAACGCTACAGATGATTATAGGGGTTATTAATTCGGTATCTAGAGATACACCTATGTGTTCATGGAGTAGTTGTTCCAAGTTAAGGCTAAAGATGAGTATGGTGGTTATAAATTCGGTAACTATAGTTACACCTAGGTGTTCATGTAGTAGTTGTGCCAAGTAAAGCTAAAGATGAGTATGGTGGTTATAAATTCGGTAACTATAGTTACACCTAGGTGTTCATGGTGTATTTGTGCCAGGAAAAGCTAAAGATTAGTATGGTAGTTATAAGTTCGGTAACTATAGTTACACTTAGGTGTTGTTGGAGTAGTTGTACCAAGTAAGGCTAAAGATGA
>NW_013938604.1:0-816 GCF_000517525.1 Limulus polyphemus
ATTTATCTTTATAGTAGTAATTTCGCTCTCATGATATTACTAAATACTTGACAGTTAATATGAATCTTTATTGTAGTAATATCGTTCTCATGGTATTAGTAAACACTTGGCAGTTAATATTAATCTTTATTGTAATGATATCGCTCTCATGGTATTAGTAATTGTTTGATAGTTAATGTTTATTTTTATTGTAGTAATATCGCTCCCAAGGTATTAGTAAACACTTGGCAGTTAATATTTATCTTTATTGTAGTAATATCGCTCTCAAGGTATTAGTAAACACTTGACAGTTTATATTTATCTTTTTGTAGTAATATCGCTCTCATGGTATTAGTAAACACTTGATAGTTAATATTTATCTTTATTTTAGTAATATTGCTCACATGGTATTAGTAAACATTTGACAGTTTATATTTATCTTTATTGTAGTAATATCGCTCTCATGGTATTAGTAAATGTTTGATAGTTAATATTTATTTGTATTGTAGTAATATCGCTCTCATGGTATTAGTAAATATGTATAAGATAATATTTATCTTTATTGTAACGGTCAAGTGTTTACTAATATCATGTGAGCAATATTACTAAAATAAAGAAAAATATAAACTGTCAAGGGTTTACTAATACCTTGAGAGCGATATTATTTATATTTATCTTTATTGTAGTAATGTCGCTCTCATGGTATTAGTAAACATTTGACAGTTAATATTTATTTTTTTGTAGTAATATCGCTTACATGGTATTAGTAAACACTTGACAGTTTATATTTATCTTTATTGTAGTAATATCGCTCTCATGGTATTAGTAAACACTTGA
>NW_013938605.1:0-586 GCF_000517525.1 Limulus polyphemus
GGTTCCCACCCCTCTTACTTTAAGTCTTGCCCTAAGTGGGTGGAGGAGAAAGAGGTACAGCGTTTGAGAACTCTTAATAACATCTCTTATCTTGAGGCTCGGAAGCTATTGTTCCCTACCACATCTTGGACAAATGCCTCTGCACTACGCTCCACTGCTACAGTGGGAGTGCAGATGGACCTTTCTGTGCCTCCATCTGAGTCTTTTTCACGCCATGTGCGGGGTCTTCTGCCCTCCATGGATAATACAGTTGATAGATCTACATCTACTCCAATCTCTGTCCCCACTGTTCCTTCCAGTGACTGCCTGGGTCAACCTCCTCGGGCACCAGCCTCTGGTGTCTGTGCGGGTCCTTCTTTGGCCCCTAAATGCAGGACAATTAATCGATCACATCCTTAGTCATTGGATTCTCACTCTGATGACAGGGATCTGCCCGCTCGTTCAAGGTCAGGATCCATGGAGGTCAATCGATCTCCATCTAGTAAAGAAAAACGTCGTGGTCGTAAACCGAAGGGTTCTCCACTCTGTTCTCCTAAACCTACATAAAAATGACCACTTTGATACAGTGGAACTGTCGAGGTTTTCG
>NW_013938606.1:0-587 GCF_000517525.1 Limulus polyphemus
TAATTAGGTGCCATTGGGCTGAAGTCAAGCCGACTGAAAAAGTTGATGATGATGAAATGGAACTAAATACAGATATCCAAGCAGAACAGGAGAAAGACCAGGATTTGAGGCCAATGATTAATTTTCTAAAAGTGAGTGTTGTGCACCCTGCTTGGGAGAAGGTGTCTAGTCTAAGCCCCGTGACAAAGCACTATTGGGTGCAATGGGAGCAGATGAAGCTCGAAAATGGTATTCTTGTCCAGAGATGGGAAACTACCGATGGGAAAGTGACGACTTGGCAAACAGTTATACCGAGGAAATTACGGGAAGTTGTGCTGCATCAATCCCATGATAGCTTAAGAGGAGGACATCTCGGAATTAGGAAAACATTGAGTCATCCTACGACAAAGATTTTATTGGATAGGTATGAGGCGAGATGTGGAAGAATGGTGCCGAACATGCAGTACATGTAGTGCTAAAAGGGGACCCAAGTATACGAGACACTCACCTTATGAAGAGTTGCCTGAGAATGTGTCGGAGTTTGTGAAAGTGATATCAGAAAGGATGGATGATTGAAGCAAAGGGAAATTTTTGAGGAAATTTCATTC
>NW_013938607.1:0-1110 GCF_000517525.1 Limulus polyphemus
CAACTACTCCATATTCACCTAGGTGTAACTCTAGTTACCGAATTTATAACCACCATACTCATCTTTAGCGTTATTTGGTAAAACTACTCTATTAAGACTTAGGTGTAACTCTAATTACCGAATTTATAACCACAATATTCATCTTTATCCTTACTTGGTACAACAACTCCACGAACACCTAAGTGTAACTCTAGTTAAACAATTTATAACCACCATACTCATCTTTAGCCTAACTTGGTACAACTACTCCATGAACACATAGGTGTTACTCTAGTTACCGAATTGATAACCACCATATTCATCTTTAGCGTTAATTGGTAAAACTACTCCATTAACACTTAGGTGTAACTCTAGTTACCGAATTTATAACCACCATAATCATCTTTAGCGTTATTTGGTAAAACAACTCCACGAACACCTCAGTGTAACTCTAGTTAAACAATGTATAACCACCATACTCATCTTTAGCCTTACTTGGCACAACTACTCCATAAACACCAAAGTGTAACACTAGTTACCGAATTTATAACCACCATACTCATCTTTAGCTTTACTTGGCATAACTACTTCATGAACACCTAGGTGTAACTATAGTTACCGAATTTATAACCACCATACTCATCTTTAGCCTTAACTTGGTACAGCTACTCCATGAACACATAGGTGTAACTCTAGATACCGAATTAATAACCCCTATAATCATCTGTAGCGTTATTTGGTACAACAACTCCACGAATACCTAGGTGTAACTCTAGTTATCGAATTTATAACAACCATATTCATCTTTAGCCTTACTTGGTACAACTACTCCATGAACACATAGGTGTAACTCTAGATACCGAATTAATAACCCCTATAATCATCTGTAGCGTTATTTGGTACAACAACTCCACGAACACCTAGGTGTAACTCTAGTTACCGAATTTATAAACACCATACTCATCATTAGCCTTACTTGGTACAACTACTCCATGAACACCTAGGTGTAACTCTAGTTACAGTATTTATAACCACCATACTCATCTGTAGCCTTACTTGGTACAACTACTCCATAAACACCTAAGTGTAACTCTAGGTTATAAATTCGGTAACAACCATACTCATCTTTAG
>NW_013938608.1:0-596 GCF_000517525.1 Limulus polyphemus
GATTTATCAATACTGTGTACTGTCAATAAGAAGACACAAGATTTAACGATACTGTGTACTATCATAACAAGTCATAAGATTTAATGATACTGTGTACGATCAATAACAAGCCACAAGATTTAACAATACTGTTTCCTGTCAATAAGAAGATACAGGATTTATCAATAATGTGTACTGTCAATAAGAAGCCACAAGATTTAACAATACTGTTTCCTGTCAATAAGAAGATACAGGATTTATCAATACTGTGTACTGTCAATAAGAAGACACAAGATTTAACAATACTGTGTCCTGTCAATAAGAAGATACAGGATTTATCAATAATGTGTACTGTCAATAAGAAGGACTATAATTTAACAATACTGTGTCCTGTCAATTAAGAAGACACAAGATTTAGCGATACTGTGTACTATCATAACAAGTCATAACATTTAATGATACTGTGTACTATCAATAACAAGCCACAAGATTTAACGATACTGTGTACTGTCAGTAAAAAGACACAAGATTTAACAATACTGAGTCCTGTAAATAAAAAGATACAGGATTTATCAATTCTGTGTACTGTCAATAAGAAGACACAAGATTTAACAATA
>NW_013938609.1:0-571 GCF_000517525.1 Limulus polyphemus
GTATCAAGGTGCTAGATCACAAAGGAGTACCAGAAGCCATACAGAAACTCTGTGGTGTGACAGGACA
Source organism: Limulus polyphemus (assembly GCF_000517525.1). Lineage (NCBI taxonomy): Eukaryota > Metazoa > Arthropoda > Merostomata > Xiphosura > Limulidae > Limulus > Limulus polyphemus. Next base: position 68 of record NW_013938609.1, read on the forward strand.
TTATGCAAGGTTGTGGGGACCAGTGTGGGTAACTATTGAGCTCATGGGCATGAAGGACACACAAATTATATTCGGCTGACACTGAAGACCAATGCATACTTGGGTTGGACTACTTACTACCGAGGATGTGTGTAGTTAATTTTGATAAAATGACGTTTGGGAACAACAAAGGCCAAATTCTGGTAAGTGTTGCTGCTTCTGTTGATTTGCATGTCACAACACTTAAGTCAACTACAATACCCCCTGTGTCAGAGAAGATAATTTGGGGTAGAATAAAAGAACATCCCCAAGGAAGCCCGATGCTTGTGGAAGCAGTGAAAAACCCATCCCAGTCAGTGGATTTGAAGATTGTAAGGTCACTTGTGGCAGGACATCAAGTAGTATCCATAACAGTGGCTAATTTCTCTAAATGTGGGCAGACACTTAAGGAAGGGGCATTGTTGGGTGTGTGCCAGGAAGTAGAGCCAGTCAATGTTAAAGCAAGAAATACAACCATAAAGAAAG
>NW_013938610.1:0-502 GCF_000517525.1 Limulus polyphemus
AATATGTTATTTAAGGTTATTCACTGTCTAACATTCCTTTCCACACATTACAAAACTGTAAGTGCTTGTTTATAACAAAATCTTCTAATACTGTTTTCTCTGTAAATGTTGAATGACATCAATATTTTAAAGTTCCTTTTCAAAATGTGAATATATAATTTAAATTTCTGGAAATGTCAATATTTAGACAAAATAAAACTGTTTATCAATATTTTATTTATTTTATTATCGTGCTTAGAACAGAATAATCTCAGTACAAATTGAACGACTACTTTCTTCAACATAAAATATCATGAGACTGGAGGTTTGGAGTCAATCAAGTCCCAGAAGTCTGTAAGTGTTTATTCAAATCCATGAAAATCAATCATAGCAGCATTATTCTCAGTATATACTGGAATATTAATATACCGATACTGGTTCTAATGATTTGTTAAATTTTTTGTTGTTGTGAACACTAACACAGAATAATTCCAAATTACAGGTATCAAAAACACACCAAAAA
>NW_013938611.1:0-532 GCF_000517525.1 Limulus polyphemus
TTAGCACCAACCACTACTGGTTTCCCGAAGCTGACTTATTGGTGGTATTTTCTTACACTGTCTCCTCAGATGTCCTTGCTCCCCACAGTTCCAACAGCCTTTCTGGGTAGCAGCCTTTCCTGCTGTATCATCTCCCTGTGTAGAAGTTTCCAGCATTGAGCTCTCTTGTGCCCAGGTTTATTACAGTCCCTCAAACCTCTCTGAAAGCTGACCTATTCCGGCGTTGAATCCAGATGACTGTACCAACCTCGGTACCTCTGTGCTGGACTTAACGTAGGATTCAACTTCGAGAGCTCTGGCCATTGCATCCTGCATGGTAGAGGGGTGTGCTTGCTTCACTTGTATCTTAAGTTGTGGACTGTCCAAGGCATCTACAAACTGATTCCTCAGCAACAACTTGAGAAGATCGGGTGGTGCAGTTGGGTAGGCCTTGTGTGCCATGCTTTCCAAGTCCAGTGCCAGCTCTTGCAGGCTCTCCCCTTTAGCACGGACTCTCGTCCTGAACCTGGCCCTGTAAACTTCTGACTGGTTT
>NW_013938612.1:0-484 GCF_000517525.1 Limulus polyphemus
CTGACATTCATATCTGGGATGTGACTTCTAACGGGACTGAATATGTCAGCATTAGGGTTTAGCTGCAGGGTCTGGAAGGGGCTTATCATTGTCTGGGGCTGGTTAAGTCGATGGTTAATGTATCCTCCGTGTGTAAAAGACAATAGATCATCCTTTAGTGTATCTAATTCGCTTTTAAATTTACTAATGTTTTCCATTGGTACTTCTTGTTTCCTTTCTTATTCCAGTTGCCACTGCCGTTGTCTCTCTTCTTGTTTCTTTTCTCGTTCTTCTTGTTTATTTTCTTTCTCCTCTAACAACTGCTGTAATTTCTCTTCTTGTCTATTTTGTTGTTCGAGCTGCCACTGTTGCAGGTTTTCTTGCCACTGCTGTAATCTTCTTCTTGTTTCTTTTCTTTTTCCTCCAACAACTGCTGTAATTTCTCTTGTTTATTTTGCTGTTTGAGCTGCCACTGTTGCAGGTTTTCTTGCAACTGCTGTTGTCT
>NW_013938613.1:0-499 GCF_000517525.1 Limulus polyphemus
CCCTGTGACAAAGAACTATTGGGCACAATGGGATCAGTTGAAGCTTGAAGATTGTATTCTTCTCTGGAGATGGGAAACTGCAGATGTGAAAGTGACGACCTGGCAAACAGTTATACCGAGAAAGTTAGGGGAAGTTGTGCTGCGTCAATCCCATGATACTGTAACAGGAGGACATCTCGGAGTTAAGAAAACATTGAGTCACCTACGACACAGATTTTACTGGATAGGTATGAGACAAGATGTGGAAGAATGGTGCAGAACATGCAGTACATGTTGTGCTAAAAAGGGACCCAATCGTAAGGGTAGTGCTCCAATGAAGTTATATCAAGTTGGTGCACCAATGGAAAGAGTAGCCATCGACATTGCTGGCCCTCTTCCAAACTCGTGCTGGAAACAAGTACATTTGTGTGGTGATGGATTATTTCACCAAGTGGCCTGAGGCATATGCAATACCAAATCAGGAAGCTACAACTGTAGCTTTGGCTATTAGTGACTTCTT
>NW_013938614.1:0-899 GCF_000517525.1 Limulus polyphemus
CCAGGCCAGCGGATTTGAAGATTGGAAGGTCACTTGTGGCAGGTCATTAAGTAGTACCTATAACAGTGGTCAATTTCTCTAAATGTGAGCAGACACTTGAGGAAGGGGCATTGTTGGGTGTGTGCCAGGAGGTAGAGCCAGTCAGTGTTAAGGCAAGAAATATAACTATAACGAAAGGACATCCACTCCCAGAACATTTAACTGACCTCTATAAGAAGAGCATAGTCCAATTGTCATCATCACAGGCTCTTCAGGTTAGAGAACTCTTGGCAAATTATGATGACGTCTTTTCGAAAGGAGATCATGACCTCGGTTGCACAGACCTGGTAGAGCACAGAATAAACACAGGCAATCACCGTCCAATAAAGATCCCTCCAAGGAGAATAGCTCCAGCAAAGCGACAAGAGATAGAGAAGGTCATGGATGGTCTAATCAAGGAAGGGATAGTTGAAAAATCAGATAGTCCCTGGTCAGCTCCTGTCGTATTAGTCCAGAAGAAGGATGGGACCCAACGTTGCTGTGTGGACTTCAGGGCTCTTAACAGTCTTTTTCGGTTATATTCTTGGCAGTGGGTATGAGTTTGATGATACTCTTGATGCCCTAAGTGGAGCCAGGTTGTTTTCAACTCTTGACTTAAAGTCGGGTTTCCATCAAGTAAAAATGGCTGAAGCAGATAAACCTAAGACTCCATTTAGTTATGGCTAAGGTCTCTGGCAATACTGTGTGATGCCATTCGGGCTTAGTAATGCTCCAGCAACATTTGAGAGGCTGATGGAACGAGTATTGGAAGGCCTACAATGGAGGATAGCCCTAGTGTACCTGGACGATGTCATCGTATTTGCAACAACTTTTGGCGAGGAAATGTCCCAGCTGGAGGAAGTATTCAAGCATTTGAAAGC
>NW_013938615.1:0-1225 GCF_000517525.1 Limulus polyphemus
GGATTAGTTACAATATGTAGAGTATTTGCTGCAAAAGGGATAGAGTACAGTTTTTTGAGTAGTTACTGCACCAGAGATAGGGTACAGTATGTAGGGTATTGATCACACCAGAGATAGGGTACAATATGTAGAGTATTTACTGCCCCAGGGATAGAGTACAGTTTGTAGATTATTTACTGAACCAGGGTAGGGTACACTATGTAGAGTATTTCCTGCACCAGGGATAGGGTACAGTATGTAGAGTATTTACTGCACAAGGGATAGGGTACAGTATGTAGAGTATTTACTGCACCAGGGATTGGTACAATATGTAGAGTATTTACTACACCAGGATAGGGTACACTATGTAGAGTATTTACTGCACCAGGGATAAGGTACATTATGTAGAGTATTTACTGCACCGAAGATTGGGTACAGTATGTAGAGTATTTTCTACACCACGGATAGGGTACACTATGTTGATTATTTACTGCACCAGTGATAGGATACAGTATGTAGAGTATTTACTGCACCAGGGATAGGTACAATATGTAGTGTATTTACTACACCAGGGATAGGGTACAGTATGTAGAGTATTTACTGCATCATTGATATCGTGCACTATGTAGAATATTTACTACACTAAAGATAGGTCCAATATATCGAATATTTACAACTCCAAACATAGGGTACACTATGTAGAGTATTTACTGCACCAAGGACAGGGTACTGTATGTAGAGTATTTACTGCACCAGAGATATAGTACACTATGTACAGTATTTACTACACAATGGATAGGGTATGTAGAGTATTTATTACAAAAGAGATAGGGTACACTATGTAGAGTATTTACTACACCATGAATAGGGTACAAGATGTAGAGTATTTACTGCACCTGAATAAGTTATAGTATGTAGAGTATTTACTGCACCAGGGATAGAGTACACTATGTAGAGTATTTATTCACAAGGGATATGGTACAGTATGTAGAGTATTTACTACAAAAGAGATAGGGTAAACTATGTAGAGTATTTACTGCACCAGGGATAGGGTACAGTATGTAGAGTATATACTGCACCAGGGATAGGTTACAGTATGTAGAGTATTTACTGCACCAGAAGATAAGGTACATTATGTAGAATATTTACTGCACCTGGATAGGGTACAGTATGTAGAGTATTTACTGCTCCAGGGATAGGTACAATATATATAGTATATACTACACCACGGATAGGGTATACTATG
>NW_013938616.1:0-874 GCF_000517525.1 Limulus polyphemus
GCATCTACGAACTGATCCCTCAGCAACAACTTGAGGAGATCGGGTGGTGCAGTTGGGTAGGACTCTCCAAGTCCTGTGCCAGCTCTTGCAGGCTCTCCCCTTTAGCACGGACTCTCGTCCTGAACCTGGCCCTGTAGACTTCTGACTGGTTTTGGGTTCCGTTCCTGAGTTCCAGAGCCTCTACCAGTGTTCTATAGTTGTGTCTGTCAGCTGCTGTCAACCGTCCAAGTATTTCCAGTGGTTGTCCCTTCAAGCTCGTTGCCAGATATACAGCTTTCTGTTCCTCTGTCCATCCATTCATCTCTGCCAGTAGCTCGAATTGTGCTCTATATGCGTCCCACGGTGCCTTCCCATCGAATTCCTGTGGCTTCCTTCACACTGGATCACTCCTATTACTGACATTTATATCTGGGATGTGACTTCTAACGGGACTGAATATGTCTGCATTAGGGTTTAGCTGTGGGCTCTGTAAGGGGCTTGCCATTGTCTGGGGCTGATTAAGTCTATTGCCATTGTCTGGGGCTGATTAAATCGATGGTCAATGTATCCTCCTTGTGTAACAGACAATAAATCATTCTTTAACGTATCCAATTCGCTTTTAACTTTACTAATGTTTTCCATTTGTACTTCTTGTTTCCTTTCTTGTTCCCGTTGCCACTGCTGTAATCTTTCTTCTTGTTTATTTTCTTTTTCCTCCAACAACTGCTGTAATTTCTCTTCTTGTTTATTTTGTTGTTCGAGCTGCCACTGTTGCAGGTTTTCTTGCAACTGCTGGTGTCTCTCTTCTTGTTTATTTTCTTTTTCCTCCAACAACTGTTGTAATCTCTCTTGTTTATTTTGCTGTTCGAGCTGCCATTGTTGTAGGTTTTCTTGC
>NW_013938617.1:0-573 GCF_000517525.1 Limulus polyphemus
GTGTCTTCTTATTGAGAGTACACAGTATCGTTAAATCTTGTGTCTTCTTATTGACAGTACACAGTATCGTTAAATCTTGTGTCTTCTTATTAACAGTACAAAGTATCGTCAAATCTTGTGTCTTCTTATTGGCAGTACACAGTATCGTTAAATCTTGTGTCTTCTTATTGACAGTACACAGTATCGTTAAATCTTGTGTCTTCTTATTCACAGTACACAGTATCGTTAAATCTTGTGTCTTTTTATAGATAGTACACAGTATTGCTAAATCGTGTGTCTTCTTATTGAGAGTACACACTATTGTTAAATATTGTGTCTTCTTATTGACAGTACACAGTATCGTTAAATCTTGTGTCTTCTTATTCACAGTACACAGTATCGTAAAATCTAGTGTCTTCTTATTGACAGGACACATTATTGTTAAATCTTGTGTTTTCTTACTGACATTACACATTATCGTTGAATATTGTGTCTTCTTATTGACAGTACACAGTATCGTTAAATCTTGAGTCCTTTTATTGTCAGTACACACTATCGTTAAATCTTGTGTCTTTTTATAGATAGTACACACTA
>NW_013938618.1:0-568 GCF_000517525.1 Limulus polyphemus
TAGTAACAATGTTCGGTATTGTTAATGGTGAGATGAACGATGTTTGTTATTGGCTAATGGTTAGATCAACAATGTCTGGTATTGGCTAATGGTTAGATAATTAACTTTTGGTGTTGGCTAATGGTTAGATAAACCATGTTTGGTATTGGCAAATGGATAGGCGAATAGTGTTTGGTATTGACTAATGGTTAGATGATTAATGTTAGGTATTGCCTAATGGTTAGATGAACAATGTTTGGTATTGGCTAATGGTTAGATGAACAGTGTTTGGTATTGCCTAATGGTTAGATGAACAATGGTTGGTATTGGCAAATGGTTAGATGAACAATGTTTCGTATTGGCTAATGGTTAGATGAACAATGTTTGGTATTGGCTAATGGTTAGATGAACAATGTTTGGTATTGACTAATGGTTAGATGAACAATGTTTGGTATTGGCTAAGGGTTAGATGATTAATGGTAGATATTCGCTAAAGGTTCAATAAACAATGTTTGTATTGACTAATGATTAGACAAACAATGTTTGTTACTTGAACAATGTTTGGTATTGGCTAATGGTTAGATGAACA
>NW_013938619.1:0-886 GCF_000517525.1 Limulus polyphemus
GGAAAAAAATTACAAACACAATTTAGTAATAGCGACCAGAAGGCTGTATACTATTGTCCCCTTACATCCTGTTGTGATACTCTCGTACGCTGATTACCTTTACTCAAATGTGATCGAATTCAGATCATGTTAAATTAACCCATTAATTTCATGGTATATTAATAAAGTGATCAGCTACGTGCGATTTACTCTCAATAAAGTTAAACAACTAAACTTCAACTAAGAAGTAATACGAAAAAGACTTAAATTACTAAGTTAACTTTTGATTAAATTGAAGAAGAACACTTACTAGGAATGACAATGTTTACTTAAATTTGAAACGAATAATATCCCTTCAATCTACTCTTGCTTCAAAACTTGGAAGTTGGTTTTTTTGGTTGTTTCTTGACTTGCCGGTCGAGGATGGCCTCTAGGTTTTCGACGGGGTTCATGTCAGGAGATTGGCTCGGCCAGGGCAACTTCTGGATACCATTTTCTTCCTGCCACTTTTGGGTGTTTCTAGCAGTGTGACACGGTGCTCCATTTTCCTGGAACAACGTTGTGTTCTTGTCCACGAAACTTGAGGAATACAGTGGCAAAATTTATGTTGCCAACGCACTCCATGAAGCTCGATCTCCCAATAACCCAAACAGCTACTCAAACAGTCACGCTGAAACCACCATGCTTCACAGTTGGTTGCAATCTGTTGAGCCAAAACTCTTGGTGAGGCATTCTCGAGACCAATGTCCTTCCACTGTCCGAAAATTGAGCGAATCTTGATTCGTCTAAAGAATAATACGGTCTTCCAAAAGTCCAGAGGCTTGGTCATCATATCACTTGCCCACTTCTTTCGTTTGACTATGTTGGCAGGTCTTAATAAGGGCTTCCATCTAGCTGCTCTGCAACG
>NW_013938620.1:0-1315 GCF_000517525.1 Limulus polyphemus
TATTTCGGTATGTATATTAACTAGTTCGTTCAACAGTATCATGCGAAGTTTCACCTTCCTACTTTTCGTATTAATTGGGTTATAAAAGGTTTTGCGTTTTGTACCAGTACTTCGTCACATTTAGACTCTATTATTAGTTTTACGATTTTCGGGGTCGTTTTTTGTTACTCTTTTATTGGCTTCACTGATAGCGTATGTGTAATGCAGTGAAGCTTTTCGTTACTGATTGTTTCTCGATTTCTTGTTACGAGAGATTCTTGAATTGATGGTTCTTTACCCTATTAGGTATGTAGGTACAATCTATCTTTGCACAGTCATATGTAGAATTTCACCCTTCTACGGTTCATTTTAAGGGAGTTATGAAAGGTTTTGCATTTTGTACCAGTACTTCGTTCCATTTGGACGGATCTTTTCAAAATTTTATATGAACGTTTGTTGCATACTTGCGTATTTACAAGTAAAATTCTAGCTTCGTATTATCATTTTTGCGACTTTTGTGGTCCTTTTCTTACTACTTTATTGGCTTTCTGAAAGAGTATGCGTACTGCAGAGAAGCTTTTTGATTCTTCTCTGTTATCGATTACCTTCTACCACAGGTTACTAAATCATTTCGGGGAAGCCAATAAAGGACTAACAAAAAACGACTATGAAAATCGTAAAACTAATACTAGAAAGTTTGAATTTTTTATGTAAATGTGAAAAGTTCAAACGAACCTTGCATAATATATTTTAAGAAGATTCGTCTAAACGTGACGAAGTACTGGTACAAAACGCAAAACCTCCTATAACTCCCTTAATACGAATAGTACGAAGGTGAAACTTCGAATGATACTGTGGAACGAACTAGTTAATATACAAACCGAATTTGGTTAAGATCCATTCTTAAAATGAACAGTAGAAGGGTGATATTCTGCACATAACTGTGCTACGATAGAGTGTAACTACTTACCTAATTTGGTAAAGAACCATCAATTAAAGACTCTCTGGTAACAAGAAATCGAGAAACAATCAGTAACCAAAAGCTATACTGCAGTACACATACGCCGTCGAAATGGAACGAAGTACTGGTACAAAACGCAAAACCTTCCATAACTCCCTTAAAATGAACAGTAGGAGGGTGAAACTCTGCATATAACATACCGAAGACAAAACCTTCCATAACTCTATAAAATTTTGAAAAGATTGATAATACGAAGCTAGAATTTTACTTGTAAATACGCAAGTATGCAACGAACGTTCATTTTTTGCGACTTTTGTGGTCCTTTTCTTACTACTTTATTGGCTTTAGTACACATACTCTTTCAGGCAGTGAAGG
>NW_013938621.1:0-653 GCF_000517525.1 Limulus polyphemus
CAACAAAGTCTCTTAATTTTACGGGACGTATCTTCTTCCGTACCGGTCTCCGTCTTGTTGGCTTCTGCTTCATGTGGGGTTCATCTGCCTCATCAGTAAATGTCCTATCATCGGTAACAGTCACATCAGTGGTAGTAACTTCACCAAGAGCATCACCGTTTCCCTTCTCAAAACTGAATAGAGTTTCTTCTTCGACGGTGGCTTCTTCAGGTTGCACGTCTTCAGCAGCGTTATTTGTTCTGTTTTCCACTTCGTCCCAACTGAAATGTCCTGGACCGTGATAACGCCAAAGCCTGTTGGCATGCACCACTTTTGGCTTACCTCGCCGACCACATTTTATCTGGAAAGTCACGTCTGAGAGACGATCCACTATGTCGTATGGGCCTTCCCATGGAGATGACAACTTAGGAGACTTCCTTTTGGTCTTCCTGGGATTATACAACCATACCTTGTCTCCTGGTAAAAAAGTTGACTTCAGTAGATCTCTTATCATAAGTTAACTTCATCGAATCAGCAGACGTTTTCAAGTTTGTACGCACTTGGTGGTGAATATCATCCATCCTTTCCGATAACACTTTCACAAACTCTGACACATTCACAGGCAACTCTTCATAAGGTGGGCGTCCTGTTAACAGATCCACTGGCAACCGAAG
>NW_013938622.1:0-704 GCF_000517525.1 Limulus polyphemus
TTTTAAGGTTTATATTTCTTTTTGATTTTAAGTTTTATATTTCTTTAAAAGAAGTATTTCTTTGCTAAGGATCGCTCGCCCGTCCACTCTGCATTGCTCTTTTGCACTTGACTCGCGAACTGCGTTCTTTCTTATATTTTTTTCTTTTTTATGAACACTATCCTTGGAATTTAAAAACTATATGTAGCCTGCTCAAGAGTCAGATCTTCTCGCAGCCTATTTATCCATGCCCTAGGTGGACGTACTTCCAATGTCGTCTATCAAGAGGCTCTTCGGTAAATAAAACTAATTTTTTCACAGATGTGTGATTCACTACAAACACACAAGTACAACTCATCACAATTTGACATTTTCCGTTTTTCCTAAGTGACGCGGTTAACACATGGTCCACAGTATCTTTTGTTAACTTATATTTAATTGTTATAATAATGTACATTAAAATATGTAAAATGTAATATAAATAATGTACAAGTAATTTGTTTGTTAATTGTTAAAATAATGTATTATTTATACACACAACCCGTACGAAGGACGGATACACAGCTAGTGATATAATAAATGCGTGAAAACCGACAGTATCGACAAAACATACATTTCACAAACAATGTTCATCACCTACAAGTGATGTAATAAATGTGTGAAACCAACAGTATCGAAAAAAACACATATCACAAAAAACGTAATGTTAATACAACAGAAATGAT
>NW_013938623.1:0-1377 GCF_000517525.1 Limulus polyphemus
GCCTTACTTGTTACAACTACTCCATGAACACCTAGGTGTAACTATAGTTACCGAATTTATAACCACCATACTCATCTTTAGCCTTAAATTGGTACAACTACTCCATGAACACATAGGTGTAACTCTAGATACCGAATTAATAACCCCTATAATCATCTGTAGCGTTATTTGGTACAACAACTCCACGAATACCTAGGTGTTACTCTAGTTAAAGAATTTATAACCACCATATTCATCTTTAGCGTTATTTGGTAAAACTACTCCATTAACATTTAGGTGTAACTCTAGTTACCGAATTTATAACCACCATATTCATCTTTATCCTTACTTGGTACAACTACTCCATGAACACCTAGGTGTAACTCTAGTTACCGAATTTATAACCACCATACTCATCCTTAGCCTTACTTGGCACAACTACTCCATCAACACCTAGGTGTAACTCTAGTTATCGAATTTGTAACCACCATGCGCATCTTTAGCGTTATTTGGTACAACTACTCCATGAACACCTAGGTGTAACTCTAGATACAGAATTTATAACCACCATACTCATCTTTAGTCTTACTTGGTAAAACTACTCCATAAACACCTAGGTGTAACTCTAGTTACCGAATTTGTAACCACCATAGGCATCTTTAGCGTTATTTGGTACAACTACTCTACGAACACCTCGGTGTAACTCTAGTTACCGAATTTATAACCAACATACTCATCTTTAGCGTTATTTGGTACAACAACTCCACGAATACATAGGTGTAACTCTAGTTAACGAATTTATTACCACCATATTCATCTTTAGCCTTACTTGTTACAACTACTCCATGAACACATAGGTGTTACTCTAGTTACCGAATTTATAACCACCATATTCATCTTTAGCGTTATTTGGTAAAACTACTCCATTAACACTTAGGTGTAACTCTAGATACCGAAATGATAACCCCCATACTCATCTTTAGCGTTATTTGGTACAACAACTCCACGAACACCTAGGTGTAACTCTAGTTAACCGAATTTATAACCACCATACTCATCGTTAGCGTTATTTGGGACAACAACTCCACGAACACCTAGGTGTAACTCTAGTTACCGAATTTATAACCACCATACTCATCTTTAGCGTTACTTCGTACAACTACTCCATAAACACCTAGGTATAACTCTAGTTACCGAATTTATAATCACCATACTCATCTTTAGCCTTACTTGGTACAACTACTCCATCAACACTTAGGTGTAACTCTAATTACAGAATTTATAACCACCATACTCATCTTTAGCCTATCTTGGTGCAACTACTCCATGAACACCTAGGTGTATCTCTAGTTACCGAATATATAACCACCATACTCTCTTTAGCTTTATTTGGTACAA
>NW_013938624.1:0-862 GCF_000517525.1 Limulus polyphemus
GTGGGTAATACTCGAATACGTTTGTGTCAAAATAAATAAATAAACAAAATATCAATGATTATGTTATTTCTTTCTATATTAATGTACACATCATCATCTAGGTAGAGGTTTAGTGTTCAATGTGCTTTCTGGAATGGGAACAAAGTCAAACTCTTTACTGTTTTTTTAAATGTCTAGTTGTTAACCATAGTAACGTACTGTTCTTCTAGATCACTTAGTGTCTAGTGGTAGTATCTACCACTATACTGTTTCTTCATTTGCAAATATCTATATACTGGTTTGCTTGTTCTTCATTTATTTTTCACATAATTTACATTGAGTTTAAAACTTCAAAACTTTAACTGCTATTTGAGTTTGCTGTGTGTCCAGTTGCCAACTTTATTTCTATCTACCGTATTGTAGATAACACAGTTTCCAGTTATCAAATTTATATACTGTGTTGTTTTTCTAGTTTACCATTTGTCTAATTGTTATTTCGTTTTCAGCTATAACTAGTACTTTACATGTGTTTGCATGCTATTGTTTGTTTTTATTTCATACTTGGATAGAATATATTTTTCAGTACAGAACATGTTAGATAGGCTAAAAATTTTTTTTTGTGAAAAACACAGCAAGACTCCAAATGAACAAAACTATCTTAATATTTAATACTGCTATCAATGTGTTTATGTTGTAGGAGGGAGAAGGAAGAAATAAATAATGTTGTTGTGCTGTAGACAGGTTCCACGGATAATTAATAATTATTTTATTTGCTGTAAAAAGAAGAAAATGTTCAGGTTCAACGTGGAAACCAGACGCCAAAGGCCACCACCAGAGGCTAAAAAACTTCCTAATCCAACAAAAGAAGTAACTGATACATTTG
>NW_013938625.1:0-560 GCF_000517525.1 Limulus polyphemus
TTATCGTTAAATCTTGTGTCTTCTTATTGACAGTACACAGTATCGTTAAATTTTGTGTCTTCTTATTGACCGTTTACAGTATTGTTAAATCTTGTGTCTTCTTATTGACAGTACACAGTATTGTTAAATCTTTTGTCTTCTTATTGATAGTACACAGTATCGTTAAATCTTTTGTCTTCTTATTGAAAGTACACTGTATCGTTAAATCTTATGTCTTCTTATTGAAAGTACACAGTATCATTAAATCTTGTGTCTTCTTAGAGACAGTACACAGTATCGTTAAATCTTGTGTCTTCTTATTGACAGTACACAGTATTGTTAAATCTTGCGTTTTCTTACTGACAGTACACAGTATCGTTAAATCTTATGTCTTGTTATTGAAAGTACACAGTATCGTTAAATCTTGTGTCTTCTTAGTGACAGTACACAGTATCATTATATCTTGTGTCTTCTTATTGACAGTACACAGTATCGTCTAAATCTTGTGTCTTCTTATTGACAGTACACAGTATCGTTAAATCTTGTGTCTTCTTATTGACAGTACACATTACTGTTAAATC
>NW_013938626.1:0-728 GCF_000517525.1 Limulus polyphemus
TATATTTATAACATATCTACATGTGTTTCCTTAAGTCCGAGTGGATTAAATAAGACCCAATAGCTAGTATCGTTCTTTGGCCTTCTCTTGACTTCAGTCTGCAGTCAATGTGTTAATTATCTCGTATGTTTACAACATATCTACATTTGTTTCCTAACGTACTAGTGGATTAAATAGGACCCAATAGCTAGTATCGTTCTATGACCATCACTTGACTATAATCAGCAGCCATTGTGTTAATAACTCATACATTTACAACTTATCTACATGTGTTTCATTAAGTCCGAGTGGATTAAATAGGACCCAATAGCTAGTATCGTTGTATGACCCACTGTTGACTTTAGTCAGCAGCCAATGTGTTAATTAACTCATATATTTACAACATATCTATATGTGTTTTTTAAGTCGAGTGGATTAAATAGGTCCCAATAACTAGTATCTTTCAATGACCCACTGTTGACTTTAGTCAGCAGCCAATGTGTTAATTAACTCATATATTTACAACATATCTACATGAGTTTTTTATGTCCGAGTGGATTAAATAGGTCCCAATAACTAGTATCTTTCAATGACCCACTGTTGACTTTAGTCAGCAGCCAATGTGTTAATTAACTCATATATTTACAACATATCTACATGAGTTTTTTTATGTCCGAGTGGATTAAATAGGTTCCAATAACTAGAATCTTTATATGACCCACTGATGACTTTAGTCAGCAGCCAATGTG
>NW_013938627.1:0-642 GCF_000517525.1 Limulus polyphemus
TTTTGGGACTTAGTGGTAACAATATTAACATCTGGTAACATTTATAATAGGGTTACAAAGATAGTGAACCAGCACCGGCCCAATTTATAGTAGTAAATATCAACATAATTTTATTTCGAATTATAATGATAGTATATTAGGATAAAACAAGTATCATCAAATTACTATTGATTTATTAAAATTGTATGCTTGGTTCGATTCCTCTCAAAAGATTGATATGTAAGCAAACAACTTTAGACAAATTATTTTATGTGTGAATCTTATTATTTTCTGAAGTACTACAGATCCTTACCGATATAATTTATATATATGTGTGTGTATTGTAATAGATTACACGATATTTTCACTTAGCCGCATGTGGAGTTTCCTAAAACCGATGCTTTGTGTCCATTACGAGTAAATTAAGAACAACAACAGAGAAATGTAGTACAAATCAAAAACCAAAAATGCAACTAGAAACTTAAGTTTGCCCCAGTGATAATATTTTGTTAATTATACATACGTATAACGTTTAAATAAGTTGAATAAAACATTTGTCAACAATGGAGAATAAATATAGCAAATTCTGATACTTTTATAACAACCAATTAAAATGTTCAACCACATAGAAAACTACTGGCTAGTCAAAATTGTATAATAAAC
>NW_013938628.1:0-541 GCF_000517525.1 Limulus polyphemus
CTCCCATGGGGATGTTCTTTTATCCTACCCAGATTATCTTCTCTGACATAGGGGGTATTGTAGTTGATTTAAGTGCTGTGACATGTAGATCAACGGATGTAGCAACAATTACTGGAGTCTGGACTTTGTTGTTTCCAATCGTCATTTTATCGAAATTAACTACACACTTCCTCGGTAGTAGATAGTCCAATCCTAATATGCATTGGTCTTCAATGTCAGCCATGTATACTTTCTGTCTGTTTTTCATGCCCATCAGCTCGATAGTTACCCACACTGGTCCCCACAACCTCGCAGAATGTCCTGTCACATCACAGAGCTTCTGTACAGCTTCTGGTACTCCTTTGTTATCCAGCACCTTGATGCTCACAAGGGTCTGCTGAGATGCAGAATGTATGACAAAATTGCACCTTTGGCCATCCAGCTTCCCTGTCACGTAGATACTATGTGTACTTGCCATTTTACACTTAGCTGTTGGGACTTTCATGATGGAAGTTGGTGGGCGTTCCTTAGCACCAACCACTACTGGTTTCCCGAAGCTGAC
>NW_013938629.1:0-475 GCF_000517525.1 Limulus polyphemus
TATTGGGCACAATGGGATCAGTTGAAGCTTGAAGGTGGTATTCTTCTCCAGAGATGAGAAACTGCAGATGGGAAAGTGACGACCTGGCAAACAGTTATACCGAGAAAGTTACGGAAAGTTGTGTTGCGTCAATCCCATGATAGTTTAACAGGAAGACATATTGGAGTTAAGAAGACATTGAGTCACCTACGACAGAGATTTTACTAGATAGGTATGAGGCAACATGTGGAAGAATGGTGTAGGACCTGCAGTACATGTTGTTCTAAAAAGGGAACCAAGCATAAGGGACGTGCTCCAATGAAGTTATATCAAGTTGGTGCACCAATGGAAATAGTAGCCATTGACATTGCTGGTCCTTTGCCCTAAACTCGTGCCTGGAAACAGGTACATTTATGTGGTGATGGATTATTTCACCAAGTGGCCTGAGGCATATGCAATACCAAATCAGAAAGCTACAACTGTAGCTTCGGCTATT
>NW_013938630.1:0-529 GCF_000517525.1 Limulus polyphemus
CTGGTTTCCCGAAGCTGACTTATTGGTGGTTATTTTTCTTACACTGGCTCTTCAGATGTCCTTGCTCCCCACAGTTCCAACAGCCTTTCTTGGTAGCAGCCTTTACTGCTGTATCGTCTCCCCTGTGTTGAAGTTGCCAGAATTGAGCTCTCTTGTGCCCAGGTTTGTTACAGTGCCAGCAAAGTCCCTCAAACTTCTCTGAAAGCTGACCTTTTCTGGCCTTGAATCCAGATGACTGTACCAACCTTGATACCTCTGTGCTGGACTTAACGTAGAATTCAAATTCGAGAGCTCTGGCCATTGCATCCTGCATGGTAGAGGGGTGTGCTTGCTTCACTTGTATCTTAAGTTGTGGACTGTCCAAGGCATCTACGAACTGATCCCTCAGCAACAACTTGAGGAGATCGGGTGGTGCAGTTGGGTAGGCCTTGTGTGCCATGCTTTCCAAGTCTTGTGCCAGCTCTTGCAGGTTCTCCCCTTTAGCACGGATTCTCGTCCTAAACCTAGCCCTGTAGACTTCTGACTGATT
>NW_013938631.1:0-546 GCF_000517525.1 Limulus polyphemus
AAAGGCGTATGTCTACTGCAGTGAAGCTTTTGGTTACTGATTGTTTCTCGATTTCTTGTTTCCATAGGATCCCGAATTGATAGTTCTTCTCCAATTTTGGGATGTAGGTACATTTTATCGTTGATCAGTTACATGCATAGTTTCACCTTCCTACTATTCGTTTTAAGGAAGTTATGGAAGGTTTTGCGTTTTGTACCGGTACTTCGTTCCATTTAGACGAATCTTCGTCAAATTTCATATGAAGGTTCGTGGAAACCTTGAGCATTTACATACAAAATTCTAACTTTCTAGTATTACTATTACGATTTTCGTGATCGCTTTATGTTTCTCTTTTATTGGCTTGCCTAAAGGCGTTTGTGTACTGAACTGAAGGTTTTGGTTACTGATTGTTTCTCGATTTCTTGTTACCAGAGGATCCTGAATTGATAGTTCTTCTCCAATTTTGGGATGTAGGTACACTTTATCTTTGAGCAATTACATGCATAGATTCACCTTCCTACTAATCGTTTTAAGGGAGTTATGGAAGGATTTGCGTTTTGTACCGTT
>NW_013938632.1:0-580 GCF_000517525.1 Limulus polyphemus
GCAGAATTTGAGAATCCCGCTTTCGACAGTCAACAGAATCATTGTGCAGTTCAGGAAACACGGCAAGGAAACAACTGAGCAGCGTCCGGGTCGTCCTGGTCCATCGGAGAGGACAAAAAGGGTTGGCAAGAAGAGCATCGAAATGGATCCCAGATTAACGACTGCAGAAGCGGCCAAAGTTGTTGGGATGAGCCCGAAATCTGTTCAACGGATTCTCCACAGATTGGGTTATCGTTGCAGAGCAGCTAGACGGAAGCCCTTATTAAGACCTGCCAACATAGTCAGACGAAAGAAGTGGGCAAGTGATATGATGACCAAGCCTCTGGACTTTTGGAAGACCGTATTGTTCTCAGACAAATCCAGATTCGCTCAGTTTTCGGACAGTGGAAGGATATGGGTCTGGAGAATGCCTCACCAAGAGTTTTATACCAACAGATTGCAGCCAACTGTGAAGCATGGTGATTTCAGCGTGATGGTTTGGGGAGCTGTTTGGGTTGGTGGGAGATCGAGCTTAGTGGAGTGCGTTGGGAACATAAATTTTGCGAAATACGTCGAAATATTGGAGAAAGGACTCTTGCCA
>NW_013938633.1:0-674 GCF_000517525.1 Limulus polyphemus
AAGTGTTTTGCACCCTGCTTGGGAGAAGGTGTCTAGCTTAAGCCCTGTGACAAAGAACTATTGGACACAATGGGACCAGTTGAAGCTTGAAGATGGCATTCTTCTCTGGAGATGGGAAACTGCAAATGGGAAGTGATGACCTGGCAAACAGTTATACCGAGAAAGTTACGGGAAGTTGTGCTGCGTCAATCCCATGATAGTTTAACACGAGGATGTCTCGGAGTTAAGAAGACATGGAGTCACCTACGACAGAGATTTTACTGGATAGGTATGAGGCAAGATGTGGACGAATGGCGCAGAACATACAGTACATGTTGTGCTAAAAGGGGACCCAAGCATAAGGGACGTGCTCCAATGAAGTTATATCAAGTTGGCGCACCAATGGGAAGAGTGGCCATTGACATTGCTGGTCCTCTGCCCCAAACTCATGCTGGAAACAAGTACATTTGTGTGGTGATGGATTTTAGTAATTTCTTCTTCAGATTTGGTAAGCCATACGAACTGCATTCAGATCAAGGCCTGTTCTGCCTTGATATCTATATTTGGTTCCACTTCATCATCATCAACTCTTTCAGTCGGCTTGACTTCAACTTGATGGCACCTAATTAGTTCAACCTCTATTTTAACAGTTACCGGAACTTGGCCTTTGTTATTCCCAAACGTTATTTTATCAA
>NW_013938634.1:0-677 GCF_000517525.1 Limulus polyphemus
TATCTGTTCAAAATCTAAATTAGATTTCGAATTGAAGACAATTAAAACTATTTTACTAGAAAATGGGTATCCAGAAAACGTCATAAATCAAATTACTTCAAGGAAAATTGCGAGCTTCTCAACTGATCCAAAATTTGGTCCTAGCAAATGTCCTGTTTACCTAAAACTACCATGGATTGTTAACATTTCAACAAAATTGGAAAAACAATTGAAAACGGCCATTACTAAATGTTTTCCTGCAGTGAACCCCTACTGTGTTTATTCCACACGTAATCTGTTGCCTGCAACACACAAAGATGCGATACCTAGCGCACAGAAAAGTATGGTTGTTTATTAATTCTCGTGCCACTGCGAATGTCGGTACGTAGGTCTCACTTCACAAAGATTGCAGGATAGAATTAAACAACATGTACCCACATCCATAAGAACTAAGAGTGTGAAAGTAAAGAATTTACCATGTTGCTCCTGTAAAACAAAAGTTCTACCACCAAAATGTGAATCAGCGATTGGCCAGCATTTACTAGTGAACCTGACTTGTGCCGACAACTACACGGATAGCATGTTTGAAATTATTGCAAGTGGTTGGTCGACCTTTCATCTCTGTTTTGGTAGCCACCTTTATTAAAACACATAAACCTATCCTTTGCAACCAAAAAGAATTCCTATACAATCTACAC
>NW_013938635.1:0-606 GCF_000517525.1 Limulus polyphemus
ACCTTGTCAGGCCCAGTTTGCACTCCATGCTCACTTACAATGTGTCCTGAGTAAATAACCTCTTTCTGGAACAAGTGGCATTTCTTGGGATGGAGTTTGAGGTCTGCTGCTTTCAAATGCTTGAATACTTCTTTTAGCCAGGACATTTCCTCATCAAACATTGTTGCAAACATGATGACATCATCCAGGTACACTAGGGCTATCCTCCATTGTAGGCCTTCCAGTACTCATTCCATCAGCCTCTCAAATGTTTCTGGAGCATTGCTAAGCCTGAATGGCATCACACGGTATTGACAGAGACCCTGGCCATAACTAAATGCAGTCTTAGGTTTATCTGCTTCAGCCATTTTCACTTGATGGAAACCCGACTTTAAAGTCTAGAGTTGAAAACCACCTGGCTTCACTTAGGGCATTGAGAGTATCATCAATTCTTGGCTGCGGGTATGAGTCTTTTTCGGTTATACTGTTAAGAGCTCTGAAGTCCACACAGCAACATTGGGTCCCATCCTTCTTCTGGACTAACACAACAGGAGCTGACCAGGGACTATCTGATTTCTCGACTATCCCTTCCTTAATTATGCCATCCATGACCTTCTCCATCTCTTG
>NW_013938636.1:0-773 GCF_000517525.1 Limulus polyphemus
ACATCTGTCAACATATTCATAAAGATTTATGAAAATATCTACAGAAAGGTAGGATTATAATTTTAATTTCTACAGTAGTAATTATTAAATATAAATATTCACATAGATATTTTAGTGGAACAATTATATAGATTAACTTTTACAGCTAAACATGAAATTTAAACATAATAATTATAAAAGTGAAACTACGGAACAAATAAATTAGCGATATTATTAAGTGTTTTACATATAAAATGTCAAAAAATACAAAACTATGTGATGCAAATTAAATATAGAATCAAAATCTATAATAATAAACTAGAGTATGATAAATGTGCACTAAATCGTTACTTAAGTCATAAAAAAACACAATAGGTTATCGAATAACATTGTAACTGTCTCATTGAAGTAATGGTTTTATTTTTGAAATTGAAACTTTAGGTATCATAAATATTGTGTTATATGAATTAGAGAAGTAAAACCTATAAAACTAATGAATATGGGATATTAATAAGTGTTTTGTGCATAAAGCAACAGATAATTGTAAAAGTAGATAATGTAAATTTTTAGCTGTGTATAATATTTGTCTCGTTCAATAATGGATTTACCTACAAATTAAGATAGTATGCTCGAGTAAACGTATTACATGACATATGCAGCGTCACAGTAACCGTGGCGCAGTGGCCCTTACTGACGGTCCGACCGTTAGTTTAACTATCTCTTTTTTCGATAAATCTTCATATTTTATCTCTTATTTGTTCTATTTTTATTCAGTACAGACTAGATCAATTTGA
>NW_013938637.1:0-513 GCF_000517525.1 Limulus polyphemus
GTCCAATCCTAATATGCATTGGTCTTCAATGTCAGCCAAGTATACTTTCTGTCTGTTCTTCATGCCCATGAGCTCGATAGTTACCCACACTGTTCCCCACAACCTTGCATAATGTCCTCTCACACCATAGAGCTTCTGTACAGCTTCTGGTACTCCTTTGTGATCCAGCACCTTGATACTCACAAGGGTTTGCTGAGATGCAGAATCTATGACAAAGTTGCACCTTTGGCCATCCAGCTTCCCTGTCACGTAGACACTGTGTGTGCTTGGCATTTTACACCTAGCTGTTGGGACTTTCATGATGGGGGGTTGTTGAGTGTCCCTCAACACCAACCACTACTGGTCTCCTTGAAACTGACTTGTTAGTGATATCTTCTTACACTGGCTCGTCGTATGTCCTTGCTTTCCACAGTTCCAACAACCTTTCTGGATAGCAGCCTTTCTTGCTGTGGCATCTCCCCTGTGTTGAAGTTTCCAGCATTGAGCTCTCTTGTGCCCAGGTTTGTTACAGTG
>NW_013938638.1:0-1371 GCF_000517525.1 Limulus polyphemus
GTGCATAAAGCAACAGATAATTGTAAAAGTATATAATGTAAATTATTAGCTGTGTATAATATTTGTCTCGTTCAATGATGGATTTACTTACAAATTAAGATAGTATGCTTGAGAAAACGTATTACATCACGTATGCAGGGCCGCATTAACTGTGGCGCAGTGGCCCTTACTGACGGTCCAGACCGTCAGTTTAACTCTTTCTTTTTTCGATAAATCTTTATATTTTATCTGTTATTTGTTCTATTCTTACTCAGTACAGACTAGATCAATTTGACCGACCTCGTAACCACCATAAAAATACAAAATAAATCAAAATTGTCATTTGTTTTTCTAATATTTCTTTACACTAAATACTTTAAACTTCTTAACCATATACAACTATTTATAATTAAATTTCATTGTTGTATTGCCTTTTTGGCCGTGAGTTTTAAAATTCCCACAATAAGAAATATCAAAATATGCGGTAACATGAAGCAAATGTTACATTAACCGAGTTACATAAAGCTCGTGTTACTCGTGAGCTGTTAGTCCTAGCAAGTGTAACTCGTTTGCAAATTTTATTATTATTATCATTATATTTATTTAGTTTACATAATTTAGCCTTACCAAGCCTGAAAGTTTGTAAGATTTATATTCTTAGCTACTTCTATAATAATAATTAAAGAACAGATAACAAAAACAAGAAATATATCACTCACCTGTGTAGTCTTTTTTTTTTGCCGTCGACTGTCTTACTACTTTACATCAATGCTACTGCAAGCAGTGTAAATATATTTAGGGAATATGTTATAAAGTAATTTGTACATTAAGTTTTAAAAAATAATAATTACTTTCTGTTGAAGTTTTATTAACTTTTGTAATTTAAGGCTTTCTTTTGTAAAAAGCACATTTAATAGTTAAAATGAACGATAAATAATCATTAAAACGTCAAAGGAATATTTAGTTTTGACCCACTCTCCACGCCTACCTCTACCTTGCTGTAAATTACAATTTGTTAACAGATTTTTCTAAGGCAGATTCCTATTCAATTTACAACCAATAGATAGCTTAGATTTCAATTGATTTAATGACATGTGTTTTATAACACGTGCTTTTACAGATAATTTACAATTTAGTTGGAGAGAACATAGTGGCAGCTAAAGTTGAATTTCTATCTGCTCAAGTCACGTGATTAGAGAGCTAGAAAATGTATCACAGAAAGACCAGATTCTCAGCTGTTCACATGAAATTATTCTGTGGTATTCCCAACATTATTTACTTAAAAATTATTTTGTGGATATATCATGCCCCATGATATATTAATTACTTTATGTTGTCATTTACTGACTAGGTAGGTGAATAAAACAGTTCAGGGACCATTAATTTTTTTAT
>NW_013938639.1:0-792 GCF_000517525.1 Limulus polyphemus
AAAAGGTCAGCTTTCAGAGAGGTTTGAGGGACTTTGCTAGCACTGTAACAAACCTGGGCACAAGAGAGCTCAATGCTGGCAACTTCAACACAGGAGAGACGATACAGCAGTAAAGGCTGCTACCAAGAAAGGCTGTTGGAACTGTGGGAAGCACGGACATTTGAGGAGCCAGTGTAGGAGGAATATTACCAACAATTCGGCTTCAAGGAGACCAGTAGTGGTTGATGTTGAGCGACGCCCACCAACCCCCATCTTGAAAGTCCCAACAGCTAGGTGTAAAATGCCAAGCACACACAGTGTCTATGTGACAGGAAAGCTGGATGGCCAAAGGTGCAACTTTGTCATAGACTCTGCGTCTCAGCAAACCCTTGTGAGCATCAAGGTGTTAGATCACGAAGGAGTACCAGAAGCCATGCAGAAGCTTTATGGTGTGACAGGACATTCTGCAAGGTTGTGGGGACCAGTATGGGTAACTATCGAGCTCATGGGCATGAAAAACAGACAGAAAGTATACTTGGCTGACATGGAAGATGAATGCATCTTAGGATTGGACTATCTACTACCGAGAAAGTTTGTAATTGATTTTGATAAAATGATGTTTGTGAATAACAAAGGCCAAGTTCCGGTAACTGTTAAAAGAGAGGTTGAGCTGATTGGGTGCCATCGGGCTGAAGTCAAGACGACTGAAAAAGTTGATGATGATGAAATGGAACTAAATACAGATATCAAAGCAGAACAGGAGAAGGACCAAGATTTGAAGCCTATAATTGATTTCCTAAAAATAAGTGTTTG
>NW_013938640.1:0-1103 GCF_000517525.1 Limulus polyphemus
ACCTGCAACATCTGTATCAAGATATTTAGTGACTATAAACGTTGTTTGGTATCAAACCACCTACAACATCTATATAAAGATATTTAGTGACTTTTAACATTGTTTGGTATCAAACCACATACAACATCTGTATAAAGATATTTAGTGACTATAAACATTGTTTGGTATCAAACCACCTACACCATTTGTATAAAACTATTTAGTGAACATAAATAATGTTTGGTATCAAACCTCCTATACCATCTGTATAAAGATATTTAGTGGTATCAAACCTTCCACAACATCTGTATCCAGATAATTAGTGACTATAAACATCGTTTGGTATCAAAGTACCTACAACGTCTGTATAAAAATATTTAGTGACTATAAACAAGATGTTGTAGATGGTTTGATACCAAACAAGAAAGTCACTAAATATCTTTATATAACATTGTTTGGTATAAAACCACCTACCACATCTGTATAAAGATATTTAGTGACTATAAACATTGTTTTGTATCAAACCACCTATACCATCTGTATAAAGATATTTAGTGACTATAAACATTGTTTGGTATCAAACCACCTATTCCATCTGTATAAAGATATTTAGTGGTATCTAACCTTCTACAACATCTGTATCAATATATATAGTGACTATAAAAAATGTTTTGTATCAGACTACCTTCAACACCTGTATAAAGATATTATTGACTATAAACATTGTTTGATATCAAACAACATACAACATCTGTATAAAGATATTTAGTGGTATCACACCACCTACAACATCTGTATCAAGATATTTAGTGACTATAAACATTGTTTGGTATCAAACTTCCTGCAACATCTATATAAAGATATTATTGACTATAAACATTGTTTGGTATCAAACCACCTACAACATCTGCATAAAGGTATTTAGTGACTATAAACATTGTTTCGTATCAAACCATCTACAACATCTGTATAAAGATATTTAGTGACTATAAACATTGTTTGGTATCAAAATACCTGCAACATCTGTATAAAGATATTATTGACTATAAACATTGTTTGGTATCAAACCACCTCCAACATCTGTATAAAGATATTTAGTGATTATAAACATTGTTTGGTATCAA
>NW_013938641.1:0-616 GCF_000517525.1 Limulus polyphemus
AAATTACAATTCAACAAAGTCTCTTAATTTTACGGAACGTATCTTCTTCCGTACTGGTCTCCGTCTCATTGGCTTCTGCTTCATGTGGGGTTCATCTGCTTCATCAGTAAATGTCCCATCATCGATAACAGTCACATCAGTGGTAGTAGCTTCACCGTTTCCCTTCTCCAAACTGAGTAGAGTTTCTTCTTCGATGGTGGCTTCTTCAGGTGGCACGTCTTCAGCAGCGTCATTTGTTCTGTTGTCCACCTCATCCCAACTGAAAATGTCCTGGACAATGATAACGCCAAAGCCTGTTGGCATGCACCACTTTTGGCTTACCTCGCCGACCACATTTTACCCGGAAAGTCACGTCTGAGAGACGATCCATTATGTCATATGGGCCTTCCCATGGAGAAGACAACTTAGGAGACTTCCCTTTGGTCTTCCTGGGATTATACAACCACACCTTATCTCCTGGTACAAAGCTGATTTCAGTAGATCTCTTATCATAAGTTAACTTCATCGAATCAGCAGACGTTTCCAAGTTTGAACGCACTTGATGGTGGATATCATCCATCCTTTCGATAACACCTCCACAAACTCTGACATATTCACAGGCAACTGGTCATAAGGT
>NW_013938642.1:0-1246 GCF_000517525.1 Limulus polyphemus
ATTTTGTGTTTAATGTAATGTTGTTTTTTCCTTTTTACTGACATGGGATGCTAAGAAAGTACTGTGACAGGGATGACAGCAAGTTATATCGATATATTGGTTGATACGGGAGTTAACCCTAATTAGTTTGTACATAAAAAATATCTGGGCCCCATCGTCCAGAATTTATAATAGGAGGGGGTAGATATATTAGACGTTAAACTCCTATATATCTTCTGCTCCCTCAATTATTCGGTAATTTTCTTTCTTTAATACTTTGTTGATTAGATTTAGTTTGCTTACATTCAGTAATTTTTATAATTATTTATATCTTAATGAATGAAAATAATCATGACTAAAAGTAACTTTGTAAATTAAATGTTTATTTTTTGTAGTGTATAAATGTTCATACAATATCCTGTTTAGTTTATTTCTTCGTTTTAGATAAACAAGAAAAAAAGAACAAGGTCATGACATTCTGTATAAGAAGCATCTCCAGCAACTCTGAAATACCTGATTTTAAGGTTTCCTAGAATTTCTAAAATGTTACAAAAAGCCTCAAAGTAATATGTACACAAATATTTATTTCCGAGATTCCAGTAAGGGTTACTTTGAAAAATATTATATATACATGTGGTTTAGTTGGTGTTAAGTGTGAACCTACACGATGAGCTAGCTATCTGTGCTCTGCTCACAAAGTTATCAAAATACGTTAAATATCGACCACATACTAAAGAATAGTACGTAAATTATAAATCTTTTAAAGTCTAGGTTCATTTTTGCAGTCTGTGTGTTAAAATGAATTTATGTAAAAAGTCAGTATTGAGGAATGAAGTTTAAACGATTCCCATCTTGTGTTCTTAATGTTCTTTAATCTTCCCATTTTAAGCTCAAATTAAACAGTCAAGGTGTTAGTTCCTTAGTTTAAGCTACCTAAATAAAAAATTAACGATCTCATGGAAATTGATAACTTTCGTCTTAGCACAAAGCCACATAATCTGCCAACTCCTCAATACTCGTAATAGGATTCTAACATTGAATTATAACATTCCAAGTACATGTGTTTAGTTTGGGCTTCAAGAAGAATAAACCGAAATTAAAGGCTTTAAATAATAATCACTAACAGTAGCATTTCTTACTAAATTCCATCTTCCTATTGTTGAGAAATAACGAAACACCATCCACTTTTTCCTCTTCTTTCGTCATTTTTCAGAGTTTATTAAATGGCCAATCTTCTCCTTCTTCTGAGAAACTTTACGACGTATAT
>NW_013938643.1:0-502 GCF_000517525.1 Limulus polyphemus
CTCGTGAAGAGATTCCTTTGAGATTCCAAAGTACGTTTCATGAACTCAAATTTCTTCAAAACGCAACTTTCCAGAAAACTTCGAATATGTTGACAGATGTTTTGTTTCATAGTGACGCCGAAGATTGTACTCTTTCAAAACGGCAACACTTTCGTTGCATATCATGCAACTCGCTTTCTGGTTGTTTGTTTCCACAAAGAAGTACTTTTCTCCCCATTCTCAATTGAAAAGGCGACACTCAGCATCTACTTTTCTTTTCTTAGTAGCCATAACAATGGGTGAAGAAAACAAGATCTGAAAATGAAAACAATTGTTTATTTACACATTGAATAGTCTACCAAAAAAGTTTTAGAAAAATAATAATTTTTCAAAATTTTTTTTGACATGTATATAAACATGACAAACTAAATGTAAATAGTTCATGACATTAAATTACGTTATTACGTAATTTGTTTAAAAGTTTTTCCCGATAAGTTATTTGATTGAGCAATTTTTATAATTT
>NW_013938644.1:0-792 GCF_000517525.1 Limulus polyphemus
CTCTCGTCGGTTTTTCATTGCAAGGAAAATGATGGAACGACTGGAGCAGCGCTACTGCATCAAATTTTGCCAGAAACTGGGCGACAGCCAGGTGGAAACCATTCGGAAGATTCAGATGGCTTTCGGTGACGATGCTATGGGCATCACACAGATTAAGGAGTGGTACAACCGGTTTAAAGACGGACACACAACGGTGGAGAGCAAGCCACGCTCCGGTTGGCCATCGTCATGCCGAAATGACCAGGTCATTGCCAAAGTGAACGCTATGGTGATGCGGGACCGTCGTGTGACTATCCGAGAAATTGCGGAAGAGGTGGACATCAGCACTTTTTCGGCACATTCTATTATGACCGAAGATTCGGCTATGAAAAGAGTGGCGGCGAAATTCGTGCCGAAGCTGCTTACGGCGGAGCAAAAGGAACTTCGTGTTGAAGTCTCACAGGACATGCTGGACTCCACAAACAGTGACCCTGACTTCATGAACACCATAATCACTGGTGACGAGTCTTGGATGTACGGGTACGACCCGGAAACCAAATCCCAGTCGTCACAGTGGAAGCATTCCACGTCACCAAGACCAAAGAAGGCCCGCCAAGTGCGCAGCAACGTCAAAGTGATGCTGACTGTTTTCTTTGACTCCCGCAGTGTGGTACACCACGAGTACGCACCACAGGGTCAAACAATCATCAAAAGAGTACTACAGGGATGTCCTCCGTCGCCTACGTGATGCTGTGCGGCGCAAGAGACCGGAGTTGTGGTCAACAGGAAATTGGCGCCTCCATCACGACAATG
>NW_013938645.1:0-996 GCF_000517525.1 Limulus polyphemus
TTCAGCTTGATGGCACCTGGTTAGTTCAACCTCTCTTTTGCAGCAATGTCTGCAGTCATTTTTGCAGGGTTTTCGGCTCTGTCCATCAGCATTACCATGGGATTTTCCTTCTCTATATTCAATATTATAATTATACTGGTCTATATTTCCAATCCAACGTGCTAGTTGTCCCTCTGGGTTCTTTAATGATCTTAACCAGCGTAACACAGCATGGTCTGTCCTAATGGTAAACCTTGCACCAAAGAGGTAAGGGTGGAAATATGTCAGACTCTTTACTATAGCAAGGAGTTCCCTCCGTGTTACACAGTAGTTTCTGTCTGGTCTATTCAAAACCCTACTGAAGTAGGACACCACATGTTCGTTTTCGCCCAATTCTGAGACAACACTCCTCCAATTCCGACATTACTAGCATCACAATCCAGTATGTACGGCAGTGAGGGATCTGGAAGCTTTAAAGGTGGAGTGGAGGCCAATTTTCCTTCAACGTCTTGAAAGAATGCTGACAAGAAACTGTCCATTCAAACTTCTGGCCTTTTTTAGTCAAATCATGTAGTGGAGCAGCTATAGTTGCAAAGTCCTTCACAAACTTCCGGTAGTAAGTACAGAGTCCCAAGAAACTTCTTAACTCTTCCACATTGTCTGGTGTTGGCCAGTCAAGCACTGCTTTCACCT
This sequence comes from Limulus polyphemus, assembly GCF_000517525.1. Lineage (NCBI taxonomy): Eukaryota > Metazoa > Arthropoda > Merostomata > Xiphosura > Limulidae > Limulus > Limulus polyphemus. The sequence continues at coordinate 673 of NW_013938645.1, forward strand.
TATCAAGGTCAGTTTGCACACCATTCTCACTTACAATGTGGCCTAAGTAAAGCACCTCTTTCTGGAACAAATGACATTTCTTGGGATGGAGTTTGAGGTTTGCTGCTTTCAAATGCTTGAATACTTCCTCCTGTCGGGACATTTCCTCGTCAAAAGTTGTTGCAAATACAATGACATCGTCCAGGTACACTAGGGCTATCCTCCATTGTAGGCCTTCCAATACTCGTTCCATCAGCCTCTCAAATGTTGCCGGAGCATTACTGAGCCTGAATGCCATCACACGGTATTGCCAGAGACCTTGGCCATAACTAAATGCTGTCTTGG
>NW_013938646.1:0-655 GCF_000517525.1 Limulus polyphemus
TCGGGAACTTCGGTTGCCAGTGGATCTCTTAACAGGATGCCCACCTTATGAAGAGTTGCCTGAAAATGTGTCAGAGTTTGTCAAAGTGTTATCTGAAAGGATGGATGATATTCACCATCAAGTGCGTTCATACTTGGAAACGTCTGCTGATTCGATGAAGCTATGTTATGATAAGAAGTCTACTGAAGTCAGCTTTGTACCAGGAGACAAGGTGTGGTTGTATAATTCCAGGAAGACCAAAGGGAAATCTCCTAAGTTGTCATCTCCATGGGAAGGCCCATATGACATAGTGGATCGTCTCTCAGACGTGACTTTCCAGATAAAATGTGGTCGGCGAGGTAAGCCAAAGGTGGTGCATGCCAACAGGCTTTGACGTTATCATGGTCCAGGTCATTTCAGTTGGAACGAAGTGAACAATGGATCAAATGACGCTGCTGAAGACGTGTCACCTGAAAAAGCCACTATCGAAGAAGAAACTCTACCCGGTTTTGAGAGGGAAAACAGTGAAACCGTTAATGAGTTACTACCACCGATGTACCTGCTATCGATAATGGGACATTTCCTGATGGAGCAGATGAACCCCACGTGAAGCAGAAGCCAATGAGATGGAGACCAGTATGGAAGAAGATACGTCCTGTAAAATAAGGAGACTTGT
>NW_013938647.1:0-482 GCF_000517525.1 Limulus polyphemus
GGCAGCTGGAACAGCAAAATAAACAAGAGAGATTACAGCAGTTGTTGGGGGAAAAAGAAAAGAAACAAGAAGAAAGATTACAGCAATGGCAAGAAACCTACAACAATGGCAGCTCGAACAGCAAAATAAACAAAAGAGATTACAGCAGTTGTTGGAGGAAAAAGAAAAGAAACAAGAAGAACGAGAAAAGAAACACGAAGAGAAATTACAGCAGTTTTAGAGGAGAAAGAAAATAAACAAGAAGAACGAGAAAAGAAACAAGAAGAGAGACTACAGCAGTGGCAACTGGAACAAGAAAGGAATCAAGAAGTACAAATGGAAAACATTAGTAAATTTAAAAGCGAATTAGATACGTTTAAGGACGATCTATTGTCTTTTACACAAGGAGGATACATTGACCATCGACTTAATCAGCCCCAGACAATGGAAAGCCCCTTACAGAGCCCGCAGCTAAACCCTAATGCGGACATATTCAGTCCCGT
>NW_013938648.1:0-865 GCF_000517525.1 Limulus polyphemus
GTCCCGTTAGAAGTCACATCCCAGATATGAATGTCAGTACTAGGAGTGATCCAGTACGAAGGAAGCCACAGGAATACGATGGGAAATCACCGTGGGAAGCATATAGAGCACAATTTGAGCTACTGGCAGAGCTGAACGGATGGACAGAGGAACAGAAAGCAGTATATCTGGCAACGAGCTTGAAGGGACAACCACTGGAAATACTTGGACAGTTGACAGCAGCCGACAGACACAACTACAGAACACTGGTAGAGGCTCTGGAACTCAGGTACGGAACCCAGAATCAGTCAGAAGTCTACAGGGCTAGGTTTAGGACGAGAATCCGTGCTAAAGGGGAGAGCCTGCAAGAGCTGACACAGGACTTGGAAAGTATGGCACACAAGGCCTACCCAACTGCACCACCGATCTCCTCAAGTTGTTGCTGAGGGATCAGTTCGTAGATGCCTTGGACAGGTAGGATTCAAATTCGAGAGCTCTGGCCATTGCATCCTGCATGGTAGAGGGATGTGCTTGCTTCACTTGTATCTTAAGTTGTGGAGTTAAGTCCAGCACAGAGGTATCGAGGTTGGTACAGTCATCTGGATTCAAGGCCAGAAAAGGTCTGGTTTCAGAGAGGTTTGAGGGACTTTGCTGGCACTGTAATAAACCTGGGAACAAGAGAGCTCAATGCTGGAAACTTCAACACAGGGGAGGTGCCACAGCAGGAAAGGCTGGTATCCAGAAAGGTTGTTGGAACTGTGAAAAGCACGGACATTTGAGGAGCCAGTGTAGGAGGAATATTACCAACAAGTCGGCCTCAAGGAGACCAGTAGTGGTTGGTGTTGATCGACGCCCACCAACCCCATCTTGAAAGTCCCAACAGCTA
>NW_013938649.1:0-495 GCF_000517525.1 Limulus polyphemus
TGGCCAGGTGCATTTGACCTTTTCTCTATTACGTGGCAAGTTTTCCGTTTTCAATTCTCTCAGGGGAACCGTGGGAAGTAACTGAGGATGCTCAGAGTACAAGGTGCTAACAACCATCCCACCCTGTTAGTAAACTCTAATAAAGTCACTTAGCGTCTAAACTGCTAGCTTAAACATTGACCAGATTCACTTCACCAATAAATCTTATTTTTTGCGAGCGGGACGAAGAGAAATAGTAGTTTTTGAGCGCCACTGATTTTCTTTCAGGCCTCGAAAATGATATGAGATGATGGCGCTCAGAAGCGATTACTTCTCTTCATCGCTCTCGTGAAAGAAGGGAGCGGCTATGCAAGTCATACATGAGATCGTTTTATCTAAACTCAACGGCCATTAACGGACTTATGGTTTTTCAGAGAAACGAAGTCTAAAAATCCAAGCTAGAGACTTAACCGTGGGGAGAGTGGGATACCCCGTGAAAAACCACTTTCACCGATC
>NW_013938650.1:0-1293 GCF_000517525.1 Limulus polyphemus
GTTAAATCTTGTGTCTTCTTATTGACAGTACACAGTATCGTTAAATCTTGAGTCTTCTTATTGACAGTACACAGTATCGTTAAATCTTGTGGTTCTTATTGACAGTACACAGTATCGTTAAATATTGTGTTTTCTTACTGACAGAACACATTATCGTTGAATATTGTGTCTTCTTATTGACAATACACAGTATTATTAAATCTTGTTTCTTCTTCTTGACAGGACACATTATTGTTAAATCTTGTGTTTTTTTACTGACAGTACACATTATCGTTAAATCTTGTGTATTCTTATTGAGAGTACACAGTATTGTTAAAGCTTGAGTCTTCTTATTGACAGTACACAATATTGTTAAATCTTGTGTCTTCTGACTGACAGTACACATTATCGTTAAATCTTTTGTGTTCTTATTGACAGTACACAGTATCGTTAAATCTTGTGTCTTCTTATTGACAGTACACAGTATTGTTAAATCTTGTGTCTTCTTATTGACAGAACAAAGTATTGTTAAATCTTGTGTCTTCTTATTTACAGTACACAGTATTGTTAAAGCTTGAGTCTTCTTATTGACAGTAAACAGTATAGTTAAATCTTGTGTCTTCTTATTGACAGTACACAGTGTCGTTAAATCTTGTGTCTTCTTATTAAGAAGACACAAGATTTAACGATACTGTGTACTGTCAATAAGAACACAGAAGATTTAACGATAATGTGTACTGTCAGTAAGAAGACACAAGATTTAACGATACTGTGTACTGTCAATAAGAAGACACAAGATTTAACGATACTGTGTACTGTCAAAAAGAAGACACAAGATTTAACTATAATGTGTACTGTCAATAAGAAGACACAAGATTTAACAATACTGTGTACTCTCAATAAGAAAACACACGATTTAGCAATACTGTATACTATCTATAAAAAGACACAAGATTTAACGATACTGTACACTGTCATTGACAGTACACAGTATCGTTAAATCTTGTGTCTTCTTATTGACACTACACAGTGTCGTTAAATCTTGTGTCTTTTTATTGATAGTACACAGTATTGCTAAATCGTGTGTCTTCTTATTGACAGTACACAGTATTTTTAAATCCTGTTTCTTCTTATTGACAGAACACATTATTGTTAAATCTTGTGTCTTCTTATTGAAAGTACACAGTATCGTTAAATCTTGTGTCTTCTTATTGACAGAACACAGTATTGTTAAATCTTAAGTTTTTTTATTGACCGGACACATTATTGTTAAATCTTGTATTTTCTTACTGACAGTACACATTATCGTTAAAT
>NW_013938651.1:0-625 GCF_000517525.1 Limulus polyphemus
ATCCATGACCTTTTCCATCTCTTGTCGCTTTGCTGGAGCTATTCTCCTCGGACGGATCTTCATTGGACGGTGATTTCCTGTGTTTATTCTGTGCTCTACAAGGTCTTTGAAGACAAGGTCATGATCTCCTTTCGAAAAGATGTCTGCATAATTCACCAAAAGTTCCCGAAATTGAAGAGCCTGTGATGATGACAAATGGACTATACTCTTCTTATAAAGGTCAGTTAAAGGTTCTGGGAGAGGACATCCTTTCTTTATGGTAGTATTTCGTGCTTTAACATTGACTGGCTTTACCTCCTGTCACACACCCAACAATGCCCCTTCCTTAAGTGTCTGCTCACATTTAGAGAAATTGGCCACTGTTATGGGTACTACTTGATGACCTGCCACAAGTGACCTTCCAATCTTCACATCTGCCGGCCTGGATGGGTCTTCCACTGCTTCCACAAGCATTGGGCTTCCTTGGGGATGTTCTTTTATTCTACCCAAAATTATCTTCTCTGACATAGGGGGTATTGTAGTTGACTTAAATGCTGTGACATGCAAACTAACAGATACAGCAACACTTACTGGAATTTGGCCAATGCTGTTCCCAATCGTCGTTTTATTGAAGTTAACTACACAC
>NW_013938652.1:0-746 GCF_000517525.1 Limulus polyphemus
GTAAGGCTAAAGATGAGTATGGTGGTTATAAATTCGGTAGCTAGAGTTACACTTAGGTGTTCATGGTAGTAGTTGTACGTAAGGTAAGGCTAGAAGATAGAGCTACAACTAGGTGTTCGTGGAGTTGTTGTACCAAGTAAGGCTAAAGACGAGTATTTTGGTTATAAATTCGGTAACTGGAGTTAAACCTAGGTGTTCATGGAATAGTTGTACCAAGTAAGGCTAAAGATCAGTATGGTGGTTATAAATTCGGTACCTAGAGTTACACCTAAGTTTTTATGGAGTAGTTGTACCAAGTAAAGCTAAAGATCAGTATGGTGGGTATAAATTCTCTAACTAGAGTTACACCTAGGTGTTCATGGAGAAGTGGAACCAAGTAAGGCTAAAGACGAGTAGGTTGGATATAAATTCGGTAACTGGAGTTACACCTAGGTGTTCATGGATCAGTTGTACCAAGCAAGGCTAAAGACGAGTATGTTGGTTATAAATTCGGTAACTAGAGTTACACCTAAGTGTTCGTGGAATTGTTGTACCAAATAACCCTAAAGATGAGTATAGTCGTTATAAATTCGGTAACTTGAGTTACACCTAGGTGTTCGTGGAGTTGTAGTACCAAGTAGGGCTTAAGGTAAGTTCGATGGTTACACATGCGCTAACTAGGTGTGCATGAAGTAGTTGTATCAAGTAAGGCTAAAGACGAGTATGTTGGTTATAAATTCACTAATTAGAGTTACACCTAGTTGTTC
>NW_013938653.1:0-577 GCF_000517525.1 Limulus polyphemus
CATGTTACTCTTTTATTGTTTTTTCTGAAAGCGTATGTGTACTGCAGTGAAGCTTTTTGTTACTGATTGTTTTTCGATTTCTTGTTACCAGAGGGTCCTAAATTGATGATTCTTCACCAAATTTGGTATGCAGGTACACTTTAACGCTGCGTAGTAATATGCAGAGTTTTACCTTCCTACTGTTTGTTTTAAAGGAGATATGGAAGGTTTTGCGTTTTGTACCAGTACGTCGTTCCATTTGGACGGATCATCTCCAAATTTTGTATGAACGTTCGTTGCATACTTGCGTATTTACATGCAAAATTCTAGCCTTCTATTATCATTTTTGCGACTTTTGTTGTCGTTTTATGTTACTCTTTTATTGGTTTTTCTGAAAGCGTATGTGTACTGCAGTGAAGACTTTTTGTTACTGATTGTTTTTCGATTTCTTGTTACCAGAGGGTCCTAAATTGATGATTCTTCACCAAATTTGGTATGCAGGTACACTTTAACGCTGCGTAGTAATATGCAGAGTTTTACCTTCCTACTGTTTGTTTTAAAGGAGATATGAAAGGTTTTGCGTTTTGTACCAGTACGT
>NW_013938654.1:0-913 GCF_000517525.1 Limulus polyphemus
ACCTGACAGATAGGAAAGATATGATAAATAGTACGAGAGAAACATTGCTTTACAAACCTTAACACTTAATACAAAAATTAGACATTTTGCGTATGAAAGCATTGTAATTTACGTAAATAAATTTACACACAATATTCATAATGGAATGTATTTACTCCAAACATTAAAATGGTTCTTACAGTAGCAGTGGTGGTTTGTACCTCATAATGTCTATATTTTCACCCCATCCGAATCACAGAGAACAGTAAAAAGTAGGTTACTTTATGTGTCTCAGTTTATTCATACACCAGTTTTAGTAATTGATATTACAAGTTTTGTACTTGTAAAAAACTTTAGTAACAATTTTGGTGGTAGACAAAACATATCTATTCTTTCAACTGAAAAACTCTGAAATAACTCCCAAATAAATAAAAAATAATTGAACTTTATCAATCGCGTAAATATAACTCAATCGATAAAACTCGCTTTTTAATTCCTTATATCTTGAAAAACTGAATAATCACAGAATCCTTAAATGTGCACTAACCCTTGATTTCCGCACGCATGTTTGGTTGCAAACTGTTCTTAAATTGATTTTTGTTGGTTGTTTCTAGTTTTAGTTTTCCGTTGATTGCAGTAACTGTAAAGCCAGCCTCCTTTCTGAACTTGATGAGAAGGTTCAGTTCCTCGTGTCTGTTTCTGTCACAAGCACACAGGAACTGTATGGATAGAAAAAGAGGCACGAGTTCTCTGTGCTTCATTCTGCAAGATCTGAACTCGACGAGTGATCAAGAATATGTTTGAGCATTTTACTACAAGACTAGGCAGCGTTCTAGAATATTATGCTTGAGAAAACAGATAAAATAAGGATATCAATATATAACAAAAGAAATCACATATTTATCCAAAATCTATGAGGAGGGATGCTCTACCT
>NW_013938655.1:0-688 GCF_000517525.1 Limulus polyphemus
TAGTAAGATAAGAGATATTCTAGAATTGTTACATTCTAATAAATAATATTCTACATATTATTTACCCAGTCTAGCAAGATAAGAGATATTCTAGAACTGTTACATTCTAATAAATAATATTCTACATATTCTTTACCCAGTCTAGCATGACAAGAGATATCCTAGAATTGTTACAATGTAATAAATAATGTTCTACATATTATTTACCCAGTCTAGCAAGATAAGAGATATCCTAGAATTGTTACAATGTAATAAATAATGTTCTACATATTATTTACCCAGTCTAGCAGGATAAGAGACATTCTAGAATTGTTACATTCTAATAAATAATATTCTACATATTCTTTACCCAGTCTAGCAAGATAAGAGATATTCTAGAATTGTTACATTCTAATAAATAATATTCTACATATTCTTTACCCAGTCTAGCAAGATAAGAGATATTCTAGAATCGGTACATTGTAATAAATAATATTCTACATATTATTTACCCAGTCTAGCAAGATAAGAGATATTCTAGAACTATCTCATTCTAATAAATAATATTCTACATATTCTTTACAGCAGGATACAACGTTTCATTTTACCTTTAGTTATACATTAACATTTCTTTACCCAGTCTAGCATGATAAGAGATATTCTAGAATTGTTACATTCTAATAAATAATATTCTACATATTCTTTACCC
>NW_013938656.1:0-628 GCF_000517525.1 Limulus polyphemus
GAGTATGTTGGTTATAAATTCAGTAACTTTAGTTACACCTAGTTGTTCATGGAGTAGTTGTACCAAGTAAGGCTAAAGACGAGTAGGTTGGTTATAAATTCAGTAACTAGAGTTACACATAGGTGTTCATGGAGTAGTTGTACCAAGTAAGGCTAAAGACGAGTATGTTGGTTATAAATAAAGTAACTAGAGTTACACCTAAGTGTTCATGGAGCAGTTGTACCAAGTAAGGCTAAAGATGAGTATGGTTGTTATAAATTCTGTAACTAGAGTTACACCTAAGTGTTCATAGAGTAGTTGTATCAAGTAAGGCTAAAGACGAGTATGTTGGTTGTAAATAAAGTAACTAGAGTTACACCTAAGTGTTCATGGAGCAGTTGTACCAAGTAAGGCTAAAGATGAGTATGGTTGTTATAAATTCTGTAACTAGAGTTACACCTAAGTGTTCATAGAGTAGTTGTACCAAGTAAGGCTAAAGATGAATTTGGTGGTTATAAATTCGGTAACAAGAGTGACACCTAATTGTTCATGGGTTAGTTGTACCAAGTAAGGCTAAAGACGAGTATGTTGGTTATAAATTCAGTAACTAGAATTACACCTAGGTGTTCATGGAGTAGTTGTACCAAGT
>NW_013938657.1:0-914 GCF_000517525.1 Limulus polyphemus
TACTTGGAAGTTCAGTTATTTCTGAATAGATGGAGAAAAAAGTAAGAAAAATACTTGAAAGTTCAGTTATCTCTCAATAGATGGATAAAAATATTAAGAAAGAACTACTTGGAAGTTCAGTTATATCTAAATATGTGGAAACTGTACTGAAGTATTATTAAGAACCTTTATTTGAAACACAATAGACGTAAGTACTGTCACTACCTTATATTTGCACAACAAACACGTCCTGATGCTCGTACAATAACTATCAATTTAAATCCCTTTGTGTTCATTCCAGAATGAAAGATGTATAATTTATGTTTATTTCATAATTTTTTATGGTGGTTGCTATATCGTTCAAATTTTCCGGACCCGAACAGAAATTAACTTACTGAAGACAATATATAAAAGGTTAAGTTTTCTCTTTTTAAACGTTTGCTAACTATTTGGACATTATAAAAAATTCGCATATGAAAGTTCGAAATTTTCTGATGCACAAAAGTATTTTTAATGTTAAGATGAAAATTACTTTGCCTGACAGATAGGAAAGATGTGAAAAAACTGCCCGCCCGATTTGTATATAAGAGCAATGTTATTATCTTCTCCTATTACTCGCATTTTTCTGAGAAAATAACAAAAATGAAAACCACTACTCAGGAGAATTACTTTTATATTTCATAAAGTTCCACTTTCCGTCACTATACGGCAGCACATAATGTTTTTTTTGTGTGTAAACTACGACAGTTTGGGACTTTTCACTTCACAAAAATGATATCTGACAAACGAATTTCGCTAAAAATAAGTAAATAATTAAAGAATTAATGAAATTAATATTTAATGTATCAAGCACCCCGAAGTATCTTTGCAAGGGAAGCACCCGAAGTATCTTTGCAAGTGAACGATCTGTATACATATTATTGATGTCTTAGTTT
>NW_013938658.1:0-575 GCF_000517525.1 Limulus polyphemus
TTTTACGGGACGTATCTTCTTCCGTACTGGTCTCCATCTCGTTGGCTTTTGCTTCACGTAGGGCTCATCTGCTCTATCAGGAAACGTCCTATTATCGGTAATAGTCACATCAGTGGTAGTAACTTCATTAACGGCTTCACTGTTTCCCTCCTCAAAACCAGGTAGAGTTTCTTCTTCGACAGTGGCTTTTTCAGGTGACACGTCTTCAACAGCGCTATTTGTTCCATTGTTCACTTTGTTCCAACTGAAATGACCTGGACCGTGATAACTCCAAAGACTGTTGCCATGCACCACCTTTGGTTTACCTCTCCGACTACATTTTATTCGGAAAGTCACGTCTGAGAGACGATCCACTATGTCTTATGGGCCTTCCCATGGAGAAGACAACTTAGGAGACTTCCCTTTGGTCTTCCTGGGATTATACAACCACACCTTGTCTCCTGGTACAAAGCTGACTTCAGTAGATCTCTTATCATAACAGAGCTTCATGGAATCAGCAGACGTTTTCAAGTTTGAACGCACTTGATGGTAAATATCATCCATCCTTTTTGATAACACTTTCACTAACTCTGACA
>NW_013938659.1:0-466 GCF_000517525.1 Limulus polyphemus
GTCTTCAGCAGTGTCATTTGTTCCATTGTTCACTTCATCCCAGATGAAATGTCCTGAACTGTGATAACGCCAAAGCGTTGTTGGCATGCACCACCTTTGACTTACCTCACCGACCACATTTATCCGGAAAGTCACGTCTGAGAGATGATCCACTATGTCATATGGGCCTTCCCATGGAGAAGATAACTTAGGAGACTTCCATTTGGTCTTCCTGGGATTATACAACCACACCTTGTATCCTGGTACAAAGCTGACTTCAGTAAATCTCTTATCATAAGATAACTTCATCGAATCAGCAGACGTTTTCAAGTTTGAACGCACTTCATGGTGAATATCATCCATCCTTTCCGATAACATTTTCACAAACTCTGACACATTCTCAGGCAACTCTTCATAAGGTGGGTGTCCTGTTAACAGATCCACTGGCAACCGAAATTCCCGACCAAATATCAACTTTGCTGGAGTG
>NW_013938660.1:0-646 GCF_000517525.1 Limulus polyphemus
GGAGAGACTTATGATCAATCAGACCTTGATGCTCTCGTTGACCAGTTGCCACCTCCCTTTTTACTTTTGGGAGACTTAAATGGATACAACCCCCTCTGTGGTGGTGCTGATATTGATGGGAGAGGTCGTTCCACAACCTTTCTCTCTTCAATACTGGAACATACACTTACTTTCATGCACCTAGTCAGTCTTTTACTGCCATTGATCTCTCAGTTTGCTCCCCTGCACTTTTCACTTGTTGTTCTTGGATGGTCGATAGCGATCCTCGGGGCAGTGATCATTTTCCCATCATACTGAGAGAGGTCGGCCATGTTCGATGCCACCCGGCCCGAGTGCCACGGTGGAAGCTGGACCAGGCTGACTGGCCATTTTCACCTCTCTCTCTCTTAACTTGATCCTGCCTTTGTCTGTCTACCATCAATAGACGATTGTGTGGTGGCAGTGACTGACTGTATTGTCCAGGCGGCTGTTTATTCTATTTCTAAGACCTCGACACGTTTTGCACGGTATCCTCGTCCATGGTGGAGTCCTGCCTGCCAGGAGGCACGGAAGGCTCAAAAACGGGCCTGGGATACCTTTCGATGGTATCCCACTCTTTCTAACCGCATTGTTTATTAGTGGGCCCGTGCCCATGCTTGGCAGGTTC
>NW_013938661.1:0-526 GCF_000517525.1 Limulus polyphemus
CCACAGAACAAAAGACGCCGCTGAAGACGTGACACCTGAAGAAGCCACCGTTGAAGAAGAAACTCTACTCAGTTTTGAGAAGGGAAACGGTGAAGCTCTTGATGAAGTTACAACCACTAACGTGACTGTTACCGATGATAGGACATTTCCTGATGAAGTAGATGAACCCCACGTAAAGCAGAATCCAACGAGACGGAGACCAGTACGGAAGAAGATACGTCCCGTAAAATTAAGAGACTTTGTTGAATTGTAATTTTGTGTTTGTAATTCTGTACAGTTAATTAAGTTACTGTTAATTGTTATTGGTTTATTGTATGTGGTTATTGTTCGGGACGAACAATATTAAGGAGGGGGCAGTGTTGCGTCATCGAGATCACGTGACAATTCTCACGCTCTCTTGTTTCTAGAACTATCCCGTATCTTGGCGAATGGTCTAGTATTTACTAGTAGGGTAGGCTGGTATATATAAGAGGGGAAAACGTGACGCGGCAAGGTAAGGTAATGTGTGTATAGACAGTGAGTAATT
>NW_013938662.1:0-482 GCF_000517525.1 Limulus polyphemus
AAAGTGAAACTTTCGCATGATACTGTGGGACGAACTAGTGAATATACGTAGCAAAAAGGTTAAGAACAATCAATTTAGAACCCTCTGATAGCAAGAAATCTATAACACAGCAATATCAAAAAGCTTCACTGCAGTACACATTCTCTTTCAGAAAGCCAATAAAGTAGTAACAAAATGGACCACAAAAGTCTCAAAAATGATAACATGAACCTAGAGTTTTGCATGTAAGTACGCAAGTACGCAACGAACGTTCATAAAAAAATTCGAGAAGATTAGACCAAATGGAACGAAGTACTGGTACAAAACGCAAAACCTTCCATAACTCCCTCAAAACGAATAGTAGAAAGGTGAAACTCTGCATATAACTGCGCAACGATAGAGTGTACCTACATTAACAGATTTGGTGAATAATAATGAATTCAGGACCATCTGGTAACAAGAAATCGAGAAACAATCGGTAACAAAAAGCTTCAGTGCAGTAC
>NW_013938663.1:0-687 GCF_000517525.1 Limulus polyphemus
ACGGTGGAGGTTGGTGGGCGTCCCTTAGCACCAACCACTACTGGTTTCCAGAAGCTGACTTATTGGTGGTATTTTTTTTACACTGGCTCCTCAGATGTCCCTGCTCTCCACAGTTCTAACAGCCTTTCTTGGTAGCAGCCTTTACTGCTGTATCGTCTCCCCTGTGTTGAAGTTTCCAACATTGAGCTCTCTTATGCCCAGGTTTATTACAGTGCCAGCAAAGTCCCTCAAACTTCTCTGAAAGCTGACCTTTTCTGGCCTTGAATCTAGATGACTGTACCAACCTCGGTACCTTTGTGCTGGACCTAACGTAGGATTCAAATTCGAGAGCTCTCGCCATTGCATCCTGCATGGTAGAGGGGTGTGCTTGCTTCACTTGTATCTTAAGTTGTGGACTGTTCAAGGCATCTACGAACTGATCCCTCAGCAACAACTTGAGGAGATCGGGTGGTGCAGTTGGATAGGCCTTGTGTGCCATGCTCTCCAAGTCCTGTGCCAGCTCTTGCAGGCTCTCCCCTTTAGCACGGACTCTCGTCCTGAACCTGTCCCTGTAGACTTCTGACTGGTTTTGGGTTCTGTACCTGAGTTCTAGAGCCGACACCAGTGTTTTATAGTTGTGTCTATCGTCTGCTGTCAACTGTCCAGGTATTTCCAGTGATTTTCCCTTCAAGCTCGTTACCAGATATA
>NW_013938664.1:0-845 GCF_000517525.1 Limulus polyphemus
CTTTGTTGTTCACACAACTTATGGTAGGGTCAAACTTTGTTGTTCACACAGTTTATGGTAGAATAAAGGTTTATTGTTCACACAGCTTATGGTAGGGTCAAACTTTGTTGTTCACACAGTTTATGGTAGAGTCAAAGTTTGTTGTTCACACAGCTTATGGTAGGGTCAAAGTTTGTTGTTCACACAGTTTATGGTAGAGTCAAAGTTTATTGTTCACACAGTTTATGGTAGGGTCAAACTTTGTTGTTCACACAGTTTATGGTAGGGTCAAAGTTTGTTGTTCACACAGTTTATGGTAGAGTCAAAGTTTATTGTTCACACAGTTTATGGTAGAGTAAAGGTTTGTTGTTCACACAGTTTATGGTAGAGTAAAGGTTTGTTGTTCACACAGTTTATGGTAGAGTAAAAGTTTGTTGTTCACACAGTTTATGGTAGAGTAAAGGTTTGTTGTTCACACAGTTTATGGTAGAGTCAAAGTTTGTTGTTCACACAGCTTATGGTAGAGTAAAGGTTTGTTGTTCACACAGTTTATGGTAGAGTAAAGGTTTGTTGTTCACACAGTTTATGGTAGAGTAAAGGTTTGTTGTTCACACAGCTTATGGTAGGGTCAAAGTTTGTTGTTCACACAGCTTATGGTAGGGTCAAACTTTGTTGTTCACACAGTTTATGGTAGGGTCAAATTTTGTTGTTCACACAGCTTATGGTAGAATAAAGGTTTGTTGTTCACACAGCTTATGGTAGGGTCAAACTTTGTTGTTCACACAGTTTATGGTAGAGTAAAGGTTTGTTGTTCACACAGTTTATGGTAGAGTAAAGGTTTGTTGTTCACACAGCTTATGGTAGGG
>NW_013938665.1:0-368 GCF_000517525.1 Limulus polyphemus
CACAGAATTACCTATCTTTGTAACCTAAACTATGGTGGAATGTCTAAACCATTAAACTGTCCACATAGTTATACTACACAGAATTACCTATCTTTGTAACCTAAACAATGGTAGAATGTCTAAAACATTAACCTGTCCACACAGTTATACTACACAGAATTACCTATCTTTGTAACCTAAACTATGGTGGAATGTCTAAAACATTAACCTGTCCACAAAGTTAAACTACACAGAATTACCTATCTTTGTAACCTAAACTATGGTGGAATGTCTAAAACATTAACCTGTCCACATAGTTATACTACACAGAATTACCTATCTTTGTAACCTAAACTGTGGTGGAATATCTAAAACATTAACTTGTCCAC
>NW_013938666.1:0-662 GCF_000517525.1 Limulus polyphemus
TATTGTCTTTTATTACAGACAGTACACATTATCCTTGAATATTGTGTCTTCTTATTGACAGTACACAGTATTGTTAAATCTTGTGTGTTCTTATTGATAGTACCCAGTATTTATAAATCTTGTGTCTTCTTATTGAAAGTACACAGTATTGTTAAATCTTGTGTCTTCTTATTGACAGTACACAGTATCGTTAAATCTTGTGTTTTCTTATTGACAGTACACAGTATTGTTTAATCTTGTGTCTTTTTATTGAAAGTACACAGTATTGTTAAATATTGTGTCTTCTTATTGACAGTACACAGTATCGTTAAATTTTGTGTTTTCTTATTGAGAGTACACAGTATTGTTTAATCTTGTGTCTTTTTATTGACAGTACACAGTATTGTTAAATCTTGTGTCTTCTTATTGAGAGTACACGGTATTGTTAAATCTTGTGTCTTCTTATTGACAGTACACAGTATCGTTAAATCTTGTGTCTTCTTATTGACAGTACACAGTATCGTTAAATCAATAAGTAAAACACAAGAACAGTACACAGTATCGTTAAATCTTGTGTCTTCTTATTGACAGTACACAGTATCGTTAAATCTTGTGTCTTCTTATTGACAGTACACAGTATCGTTAAATCGTGTGTCTTCTTATTGACAGTACACAGTATCGTT
>NW_013938667.1:0-632 GCF_000517525.1 Limulus polyphemus
CTTCTCAAGCCTTCCCTGATGTATAGATATAGCTGTAAATAAAGGACAAAACCTTAGTGTTTCTCCAACCTCCATGATGTACAGATATATCTGTCAATAAAGGACTAAACCTTAGTGTTTCTCCAGCCCTCCCTGATGTACAGATATAGCTGTTAATAAAGGACAAAACCTTAGTGTTTCTCCAGCCCTCCCTGATGTATAGATATAGCTGTCAATAAAGGACAAAACCTTAGTGTTTCTCCAACCTCCATGATATACAGATATAGCTGTCAATAAAAGACAAAACCTTAGTGTTTCTTCAGCCCTCCCTGCTGTACAGATATAGCTGTCAATAAAAGACAAAACCTTAGTGTTTCTCCAGCCCTTCCTGATGTACAGATATAGCTGTCAATAAAGGACAAAATCTTAGTGTTTCTCCAACCTCCATGATGTACAGATATAGCTGTCAATAAAGGACAAACCTTAGTGTTTCTCCAACCTTCCATGATGTACAGATATAGCTGTCAATAAAGGACAAAACCTTAGTGTTTCTCCATCCCTTCCTGATGTACAGATATAGTTGTCAATAAAGGACAAAACCTTAGTGTTTCTCCAACCTCCATGATGTACAGATGTAGCTGTCAATAAAGGAC
>NW_013938668.1:0-579 GCF_000517525.1 Limulus polyphemus
AGTTTCTTCTTCGATGGTGGCTTCTTCAGGTGGCACGTCTTTAGCAGCGTCATTTGTTCTGTTTTCTACTTCGTCCCAAGTGAAATGTCCTGGACTGTGATAACGCCAAAGCCTGTTGGCATGCACCACTTTTGGCTTACCTCGCCGACCACATTTTATCCAGAAAGTCACGTCTGAGAGACAATCCACTATGTCGTATGGGCATTCCCATGGAAATGACAACTTAGGAGACTTCCCTTTGGTCTTCCTGGGTTTATACAACCATACCTTGTCTCCTGGTACAAAGTTGACTTCAGTAGATCTCTTATTATAAGTTAACTTCATCGAATCAGCAAACGTTTTCAAGTTTGAACGTACTTGATGGTGGATATCATCCATCCTTTCCGATAACACTTTCACAAACTCCGACACATTCTCAGGCAACTCTTCATAAGGTGGGCGTCCTGTTAACAGATCCATTGGCAACCGAAGTTCCCGACCAAACATCAACTTTGCTGGAGTGTATCCAGTGGTTTCATGCTCTGCTGTCCTATAGACCATCAATAGTGGAGGGAGTAAGACATCCCAGTCATCTTGGCA
>NW_013938669.1:0-624 GCF_000517525.1 Limulus polyphemus
CGCAAAGAGGGCAGACAAAACAAACACTTTGATGTTATAATAAAGTAAAATGATATTAAAATCAAACCTTCTAAAGAGCTCTTCATTGTCACTTATAGTTTATTTTTAATATCCAGTATATTAACCTTAACTTAAATTTCTTTCAGCGATTTAGGAATTATTTTCCTAAGTTCTGTGTTGCCAAGATACAGATTAATTGTTAGCGTTATTGTTACCAGCGTGTGCCGTTTATAATGCGAAAACACCAAATCAATAATGTATTTTAAATGTAAAAGTTTAAGCCTCGAAGTGTGACGAAGTCTAAAAGCCAATAATACTAAAAAGTATGATAAATATTACGTATTGTTATTTGACAATATTTGAGCTAGCGAATACATATTATTGTCAAAGTGAAAATACTTAAAATACTCGTTGGAAAGCTTAAACAAATGGCGTACAAAGAAATATAAAAATTACTTCCCAAATTTTGATTTATTTATTCAAGAGGATGTTTCAGACAACAGCTTTTCTGGTATAAATCTATGATACAACGAGTTTCAGCCAATAGTCGATAGTACAATAAACACCTGACTTAAACTATAGTGAATGAGTGACGTTTTACTGTTGAATTGATATTGTTGTGGT
>NW_013938670.1:0-2174 GCF_000517525.1 Limulus polyphemus
AGTTACACCTACGTGTTTATGGAGTAGCTGTACCAAATAACGCTAAAGATGAGAATGGTGGTTATGAATTCGGTAACTGTCGTTACACTTAGGTGTTCATGGAGTAGTTGTACCACGTAAGGCTAAAGATGAATATGGTGGTTATAAATTCGGTAACTAGAGTTGCACCAAAGTGTTCATGGAGTAGTTGTACCAAGTAAGGCTAAAGATGAGTATGGTGGTTATAAATTCTGTACCCAAAGTTACACCTAGGTGTACATGGAGTAGTTGTACCAAGTAAGGCCTAACATGAGTATGGTGGTTATAAATTCGGTAACTAGAGTTACACCTACGTGTTCGTGGAGTAGTTTTATCAAATAACGCTAAAGATGAGTATGGTGGTTATAAATTCGGTAACTATAGTTACACATAGGTGTTCATGGAGTAGTTGTACCAAGTAAAGCTAAAGATGAGTATGATGGTTATAAATTCGGTAACCATAGTTACACCAAGGGTTTTATGGAGTAGTTGTACCAAATAACGTTAAATATGAGTATGGTGGTTATAAATTCGGTAACTATAGTTACACATAGGTGTTCATGGAGTAGTTGTACCAATTAAGGTTAAAGATGAGTATGGTTGTTATAAATTCGTAAACTAGAGTTACACCTAGGTGTTCATGGATTAGTTGTAACAAGTAAGGCTAAAGATGAGTATGATGGTTATAAATTCGGTAATAATAGTTACACCAAGGTGTTTATGGAATAGTTGTACCAAATAACGCTAAAGATGAGTATTGTGGTTATAAATTCTGTAACTAGAGTTACACCTAGGTGTTTGTGGAGTAGTTGTAACAAATATCGCTAAAGATGAGTAAGGGGGTTACACATTCGGTAACTAGAGTTACACTTAGGTGTTCATGGAGTAGTTGTACCAAGTAATGCTAAAGATGAGTATGGTGGTTATAAATTCGTAAACTAGAGTTACACGTAGGTGTTCACGGAGTAGTTGTATCAAGTAAGGCTAAAGAGGAGTATGGTGGTTATAAATTCGGTAACTATAGATACACCTAGGTGTTTATTGAGTAGTTGTACCAAGTAAGGCCTAAGATGAGTATGGTGGTTATAAATTCGGTAACTAGAATTACACCTAGGTGTTCGTGTAGTTATTGTACCAAATAACGCTAAAGATGAGTATGGTGGTTATACATTCTGTAACTAGAGTTACACCTAAGTGATCATGGAGTAGTTTTACCAAGTAAGGCTAAAGATGAGTATGGTGGTTATAAATTCGGTAACTATAGTTACACCTAGTTGTTTATGGAGTAGTTGTACCAAATAACGCTAAAGATGAGTAAGGGGGTTACAAATTCGATAAATAGTGTTACACCTAGGTGTTCGTGGAGCTTTTGTACAAATAACGCTAAAGATGAGTATCGGGGTTACACATTCGGTAACTAGAGTTACATCTAGGTGTTCATGAAGTAGTTGTACCAAGTAAGGCAGAAGATGAGTTTGGGGGTTACACATTCGGTAACTAGAGTTACACCTAAGTGTTCATGGAGTAGTTTTACCAAGGAAGGTTAAAGATAAATATGGTGGTTATAAATTCGGTAACTAGAGTTACACCTATATGTTCATGGAGTAGTTGTTCCAAGTAAGTCAAAGATGAGTATGATGTTTATAAATTCAGTAACTATAGTTACACCTAGGTGTTCATGGAGTAGTTGTACCAAGTAAGGCTAAAGATGAATATGGTGGTTATAAATTCGGAAACTAGAGTTACGCCTAAGTGTTCTTGGAGTAGTTGTACCAAGTAATGCTAAAGATGAGTATGGTGGTTATAAATTCTGTACCCAAAGTTACACCTAGGTGTACATGGAGTAGTTGTACCGAGTAAGGCTAAAGATGAGTATGGTGGTTATAAATTCGGAAACTATAGTTACACCTAGGTGTTTATGGAGTAGTTGTACAAAGTAAGGCTAAAGAAGAGTATGGTGGTTATAAATTCTGTAACCATAGTTACACCTAGGTGTTCATGGTGTAGTTAAACCAAGTAAGGCTAAAGATGAGTATGGTGGTTATAAGTTCTGAAACTAGAGTAACACCTAAGTGTTCATGGAGTAGTTGTACCAAGTAAGGCTAAAGATGAGTATGGTGGTTATAAATTCGGTAACTAGAGTTACACCTAAGGTG
>NW_013938671.1:0-1094 GCF_000517525.1 Limulus polyphemus
AATATCAATGTATCTATCGTAATGATTTAGATGGTAATATCACTGTATCTATGGTAATGATCTAGATGGTAATATCAATGTATCTATCATAATGATCTAGATGGTAATATCAATATATCTATGATAATGATCTAGATGGTAATATCAATATTTCTATGGCAATGATCTAGATGGTAACATCACTGTATCTCTGATAACGATCTAGATGGTAATATCATAGTATTTATGGTAATGATATAGATGGTAATATC
Organism: Limulus polyphemus; assembly: GCF_000517525.1. Classification (NCBI taxonomy): domain Eukaryota; kingdom Metazoa; phylum Arthropoda; class Merostomata; order Xiphosura; family Limulidae; genus Limulus; species Limulus polyphemus. Next base: position 252 of record NW_013938671.1, read on the forward strand.
ACTGTATCTATCGTAATGATTTAGATGGTAATATCACTGTATCTATGGTAATGATCTAGATGGTAATATCACTGTATCTATGGTAATGATCTACATGGTAATATCAATGTATCTATCATAATAATCTACATAGTAATATCAATATATCTCTGATAATGATCTAGATGGTAATATCAATGTATCTATGGTAATGATCTAGATGGTAATATTACTGTATCTATGGTAATGATCTAGATGGTAATATCAATGTAACCATCATAATGATCTAGATGATAATATCACTGTATCTATGGTAATGATCTAGATGGTAATGTCAATGTATCTATCGTAATGATTTAGATGGTAATATCACTGTATCTATGGTAATGATCTACATGGTAATATCAATGTATCTATGATAATAATCTACATAGTAATATCAATATATCTACGGTAATGATCTAGATGGTAATATCACTGTATCTATGATAATGATCTATATGGTAATATCAATATATCTATGGTTATGATCTAGATGGTAATATCACTGTATCTATGGATAATGATTTAGATGGTAATATCAATATATCTATGGTAATATCACTGTATCTATGATAATGATCTAGATGGTAATATCAATATATCTATGATAATGATCTAGATGGTAATATCAATATTTTTATGGCAATGATCTAGATGGTAATATCAATATATCTATGGTAATGATCTAGATGGTAATATCAATTTATATATGATAATGATATTGATGGTAATATCAATGTATCTATGGTAATGATCTAGATGGTAATATCAATATTTCTATGGTAATGATCTAGATTGTAATATCAATATTTCTATGGCAAT
>NW_013938672.1:0-711 GCF_000517525.1 Limulus polyphemus
ATCAAGCTCTACACATTTATATTTCAGGTAACACAAAATATAAATCACTAGCAATAATTCCTACAATTTAAGACTTTCCAACTAAATGTAGAAATAGCCAGGATTAAAATTCGTGCTCTTACTACTGTACTTCAATATACACTCAAAGGAAACACAACTCCCACGTTATTTCTTGATCTTGCATACAGTGTAGATATGTAAATGAAAATATACTGATTACAGGGCAGCAAACTCCATGGAGTTCTCACCACTCAGTTGAATTATGATGATAATTATCTCGAAACTCATACAACATTCCACATCAGAATATACATCTGGTACTCCAGAAAGTAAAGGCATAATGTCCTTTCCATCACTGATTTTTCAATCATCTGACTGTCCTAACTTATGTAGTAAATACAGCAGTAAACACAAAAGTGTAGAGCTTACGTCACACCATGAAATACAACATCATTGTTCAGACGGTATGTACCACAAAGCCCTTTAACCTGAATTTTGAAGCTCCTAGTAACCATCTTCAATTGAACACATTACCGCTAGGGGCTTGGACAGCAGGGCTTACAAAACCCTTTCAGTCATTGACTTTTCAATCTCTTGACTGTCCGAGTTGTAGTAACTACATCCGCTCTTAATACCACTTCATAGGTTAGGAATTTGGGGCCATGAGGCCATTTAAGCAATTTTGTTTTTAAAGTGTAATTTTGTCCTACC
>NW_013938673.1:0-847 GCF_000517525.1 Limulus polyphemus
TCCAACACTGGAATCATCAGGTCACAAGAATGTTAATAAACGGTTTGTATCCAACACTGGAATCATCAGGTCACAAGAATGTTAATAAACGGTTTGTATCCAACACTGGAATCATCAGGTCACAAGACTGTTGATAAACAGTTTCTATCCAACACTGGAGTCATCAGGTCACAAAAATGTTAATATACAGTTTGTATCCAGCACTGGAATCATCAGGTCACAAGAATGTTGATATACAGTTTGTATCCAGCACTGGAATCATCAGGTCACAAGAATGTTGATAAACGGTTTGTATCCAATACTGGAATCATCAGGTCATAAGAATGTTGATAAACGGTTTGTATCCAATACTGGAATCATCAGGTCATAAGAATGTTGATAAACGGTTTGTATCCAGCACTGGAATCATCAGGTCACAAGACTGTTGATAAACAGTTTCCATCCAGCACTGGAATCATCAGGTCACAAGACTGTTGATAAATAGTTTCTATCCAGCACTGGAATCATCAGGTCACAAGACTGTTGATAAACAGTTTGTATCCCACACTGGAATCATCAGGCCACAAATATGTTAATAAACAGTTTCTGTCCAACACTGGAATCATCAGGTCACAAGAATGTTAATATACAGTTTCCATCCAACACTGGAATCATCAGGTCACAAGACTGTTAATAAACAGTTTCCATCCAACACTGGAATCATCAGGTCACAAGACTGTTGATAAATAGTTTCCATCCAGCACTGGAATCCTCAGGTCACAAGACTGTTGATAAACAGTTTCCATCTAACACTGGAATCATCAGGTCACAAGACTGTTGATAAATAGTTTCTATCCAGCACTGGAAT
>NW_013938674.1:0-565 GCF_000517525.1 Limulus polyphemus
CACAGTATCGTTAAATCTTGTGTCTTCTTATTGACAGTACACAGTATCGTTAAATCTTGTGTCTTTTTATTGATAGTACACAGTATTGTTAAATCTTGTGTCTTTTTATTGATAGTACACAGTATTGCTAAATCGTGTGTCTTCTTATTGAAAGTACACAGTATCGTTAAATCTTGTGTTTTCTTATTGACAGTACACAGTATCGTTAAATCTTGTGTCTTCTTATTGACAGTAGACAGTATCGTTAAATCAGGTGTCTTCTTATTGACAGTACACAGTTTTGTTAAATCTTGTGTCTTCTTATTGAGAGTACACAGTATTGTTAAATCGTGTGTCTTCTTATTGACATAATACAATTTTGTTGAATCTTTTGTCTTCTTATTGAAAGTACACAGTATCGTTAAATCTTGTGTCTTCTTATTGACAGTAAACAGTATCGTTATATCTTGTGTCTTCTTATTGACAGTACACAGTATCGTTAAATCTTGTGTCTTCTTATTGACAGTACACAGTATCGTTAAATAATGTGTCTTCTTATTGACAGTACACAGTATCGTTAAATCTT
>NW_013938675.1:0-465 GCF_000517525.1 Limulus polyphemus
TTTGAATAATTATCTTGAAAGCCTAATTTTTTACTCCTGAAAATTTAACGTACACCATCTTATTCCAGTCTTAAGTTTAATTCTTCTTTTATTTAAAATATATGTGATATCTTAAAATTTGAAACCCGTAGTGTTATTGTTTTAATCAATTCAGTTTAGCTGGGCGTTCTACACGTTGCATCTCTCTGCTCGTGGTGAAAGTGGACTTACAACGCTAGAAACCGGGTTTCGATACCCGTGGTGGGCAGAGCACCGATAGCCACTTGTGTGGCTTTGTGTTTAACTACAAACAAACAAAAACTCTTTGCTCGTATCAACTCAGTTTAGCTGGGCGTACTGCACGCTGCATCTCTTTGCTCGTATAACCGTCACCTACAGCCTTGTCCAACGGACGTCACCACCACGTGTGTAAACAAACACACGTGCGTTCCACGTTGAAATGTAGTCTGGTGTGATGTAACTCGG
>NW_013938676.1:0-694 GCF_000517525.1 Limulus polyphemus
TTCAGAAATGTGTTCACAGATGTAATAGGAATCGGGTTTTCCTGTTGCAATTAGAAATACTGTGTTCACCGATAGTTCAGTACTGTATAAAGTCGATAGATGTTTTTTCGTCCCAAGTGAGCAGACGTCATGTATACGTTTATTCACACTAAGTTTTGTTTTTAAATCTTGGATTTTTTATTAAAGAATTGTTCAATTGAGGCCTTGCAAATATAGTTCCGATAGTTCAATACTGTATAAAGTCGATAGATGTTTTTTCGTCTCAAGTGAGCAGACGTCATGTATACGTTTATTCACACTAAGTTTTGTTTTTAAATATTGGATTTTTTACCAAAGAATTGTTCAGTTGAGGCCTTACAAATATCTTAGTGTGATTTAGATTGTGTTACGCTCTTACTCTGATCGTAAAGTAGAGCTTTTAACGAACAGAACTACTGATTTGAACATGTCACCCGATAATGAAAGTTACTCAAATGACCACATTTATAAGTTTGTTTGTTTTAGTAGCGAAAGTATCCGGTTTCACTGGGATTATTAGGTTGATATATTATAAATGACAAATTGAATGTGTGTATTCTTCGCTCGGGTTATTAGGTTTGATTTGGTTTTGAATTTCGCGAATTTTTGTGAAAGCAACCAAATAACCCGAAAGAAGCGAAGAAAGAAAGTATAAGTTTTCCTTGTGTTATTGATA
>NW_013938677.1:0-665 GCF_000517525.1 Limulus polyphemus
TACTGTGTCCTGTCAATAAGAAGAGACAAGATTTAACAATACTGTGTCCTGTCAAAAAGAAGATACAGGATTTATCAATACTGTGTACTGTCATTAAGAAGACACAAGATTTAACAATACTGTGTCCTGTCAATATCAAGATACAGGATTTATCAATACTGTGTACTGTCAAAAAGAAGACACAAGATTTAACAATACTGTGTCCTGTGAATAAGAAGATACAGGATTTATCAATACTGGGTACTGTCAATAAGAAGACATAATTTAACAATACTGTGTCCTGTCAATTAGAAGACACAAGATTTATCAATACTGTGTCCTGTCAAAAAGAAGATACAGGATTTGTCAATACTGTGTACTGTCAATTAGATGACACAAGATTTAACAGTACTGTGTCCTGTCAATAAGAAGATGAATGATTTATCAATACTGTGTACTGTCAATAAGAAGACACAAGATTTAACGATACTGTGTAATGTCAATTAGAAGACACAAGATTTAACAATACTGTGTCCTGTCAAAAAGAAGATACAGTTTTGTCAATACTGTGTACTGTCAATAAGAAGACACAAGATTTAACGATACTGTGTACTGTCAATAAGAAGGCACAAAATTTAAAAATACTATGTAATGTCAATAAGAAGACAAAAGATTTAACAATACTG
>NW_013938678.1:0-940 GCF_000517525.1 Limulus polyphemus
GTAATACTAGCTACTATCCACGCTGAATGAATTGTAAGGTAACACAAGCTACTATCCCATCTGGATGAATTGTTAGGTAATAAAAGAAACTATCCCATCTGGATGAATTGTAAGGTAACACTAGCTACTATATCAAAGCTGAATGAATTGTAAGGTAATACTAGTTACTATGTAACCTGAAGGAATTGTAAGGTAATACTAGCTACTATCAAAGCTGAATGAATTGTCAGGTAACACTAGCTACTATCCAAGCTGAATGAATTATAAGGTAACACTAGCTACTATCAAAGCTGAAAGAATTGTAAAGTAACACTAGCTACTATCCAAGCTGAATGAATTGTAAGGTAACAATAGTTACTATCCAAACTGAATGAATTGTAAAGTAACACTAGCTACTATCCAAGATAAATGAATTGTAAGGTAATACAAGCACCTATCCCACCTGGATGAATTGTAAGGTAATACTAGCTATTATCGAAGCTGAATGAATTGTAAGGTAACACTAGCTACTATCCAAGCTGAATGAATTGTAATGTAACACTAGCTACTATCCAAGCTGAATGAATTGTAAGGTAATACTAGCTACTATTCAAGCTGAATGAATTGTAAGGTAACACTAGCTACTATCCAAGCTGAATGAATTGTAAGGTAATACTAGTTACTATGTCCCAAGATGAATGAATTGTAAGGTAATACTAGCTACTATCCAAGCTGAATGAATTGTAAGGTAACACTAGCTACTATCCCATCTGGATGAATTGTAAGGTAATGCAAGCAACTATCCCATCTGGATGAATTGTAAGGTAATACTAGCTATTATCCAAGCTGAATTAATATCAAAGTAACACTAGATACTATCCAATCTGAATGAATTGTAAGGAAAAACTAGCTACTATCCAAGCTGAATGAATTGTAAGGTAATACAAGCAACTATGCCATC
>NW_013938679.1:0-629 GCF_000517525.1 Limulus polyphemus
ATTATACAACCACACCTTGTCTCCTGGTTCAAAGCTGACTTCAGTAGATCTCTTATCATAAGTTAACTTCATCGAATCAGTAGACGTTTTCAAGTTTGAACGCACTTGATGGTGGATATCATCCATCCTTTCCGATAACACTTTCACAAACTCTGACACATTCTCAGGCAACTCTTCATAAGGTGGGCGTCCTGTTAACAGATCCACTGGCAACCGAAGTTCCCGACCAAACATCAACTTTGCTGGAGAGTATCCAGTGGTTTCATGCTCTGCTGTCCTATAGGCCATCAACAGTGGAGGGAGTAAGACATCCCAGTCATCTTGACGGCTATTACAAAACTTTGCCAATTCCTGTCCCAATGTCCAGTTGTACTTTTCTACCATCCCATCAGACTGTGGGTGCAGTGGCGTTGTCCTGGTCTTTCGGATGCCAAACAACTTGCAGCATTGTGGCATTGTCCTGGTCTTTCGGATGCCAAAAGAACTTGCAGCATTCTTGGAACACAGCTAATTCAAAGTTACGGCCTTGATCTGAATGCAGTTCATATGGCATACCAAATCTGAAGAAGAAGTCACTAATAGCCGAAGCTACAGTTGTAGCTTCCTGATTTGGTATTGCATATGCCTCT
>NW_013938680.1:0-833 GCF_000517525.1 Limulus polyphemus
GACTTCTTGGTAATATTCTTTCTACACTGGCTCCTCAAATGTCCTTGCTTTCCACAGTTCCAACAACCTTTCTGGATACCAGTCTTTCCTGCTGTGGCACCTCCCCTGTGTTGAAGTTTCCAGCATTGAGCTCTCTTGTGCCCAGGTTTGTTACAGTGCCAGCAAAGTCCCTCAAACCACTCTGAAAGCTGACCTTTTCTGGCATTGAATCCAGATGACTGTACCAACCTCGGTACCTCTGTGCTGGACTTAACGTACGATTCAAATTCGAGAGCTCTGGCCATTGCATCCTGCATGGTAGAGGGGTGTGCTTGCTTCACTTGTATCTTAAGCTGTGGACTGTCCAAGGCATCTACGAACTGATCCCTCAGCAACAACTTGAGGAGATCGGGTGGTGCAGTTGGGTAGGCCTTGTGTGCCATGCTTTCCAAGTCCTGTGCCAACTCTTGCTGGCTCTCCCCTTTAGTACGGATTCTCGCCCTAAACCTAGCCCTGTAGACTTCTGACTGATTTTGGGTTCCGTACCTGAGTTCTAGTGCCGCTACCAGTGCTCTATAGTTGTGCCTGTCGTCTGCTGACAACTGTCCAAGTATTTCTAGTGGTTGTCCCTTCAAGCTCGTTGCCAGATATACTGCTTTCTGCTCCTCTGTCCATCCGTTCATTTCTGCCAGTAGCTCAAATTGTGTTCTATATACTTCCCACAGTGCCTTCCCATCAAATTCCTGTGGCTTCCTTCGTACTGGATCACACCTATTACTGACATTCATATCTGTGATGTGACTTCTAACAGGACTGAATATGTCTGCATTAGGGTTTAGCTACAAGGTCTGGAA
>NW_013938681.1:0-738 GCF_000517525.1 Limulus polyphemus
TAACATGGGATTTTCCTTCTCTATATTGAATACTATAATCATACTGGTCTATTTTCCCGATCCAACGTGCTAGTTGTCCCTCTGGGTTCTTTAATGATCTTAACCAGCGTAATGCAGCATGGTCTGTCCTGATGGTAAACCTTGCTCCATAGAGGTAAGGATGGAAATATGTCAGACTCTTTACTATAGCAAGGAGTTCCCTCCGTGTTACACACTAGTTCCTCTCTGGTATACTTAACACCCTACTGAAGTAGGCCACCACATGTTCGTTTTCGCCCACTTTCTGAGACAACACTCCTCCAATTCCGACATTACTAGCATCACAATCCAGTATGTATGGCAGTGATGGATCTGGAAGCATTAAAAGTGGGGATGAGGCCAATTTTTCTTTCAGTGTCTTGAAAGCATGCTGTCAAGAAACTGTCCATTCAAACTTCTGGCCTTTTTTTGTCAACTCATGTAGAGGAGCAGCTATAGTTTCAAAGTCCTTCACAAACTTCCGGTAATAGGTACAGAGTCCCAAGAAACTTCTTACATCTCCCACATTGTCTGGTGTTGGCCAATCATGCACTGCTTTCACCTTGTCAGGATCAGTTCGCACACCATGCTCAATTACAATGTCACCCAAGTAAAGCACCTCTTTCTGGAACAAGTGGCATTTTTTGGGATGGAGTTTGAGGTTTGCTGCTCTCAAATGCTTAAATATTTCCTCCAGCAGGGATACTTCCTCATCAAATG
>NW_013938682.1:0-1194 GCF_000517525.1 Limulus polyphemus
CTCATGCCTTCAATATAAACAGTACTGAATCTGATCGATTCCTCGTATCTTCAATACAAACAGTAATGAATCTGTTCGGTTCTTTAAATCATTAATACAAACAGTAATGCATCTGTTCGGTTAATTGTATCTCCAATATAAACAGTATTGAATCTGTTCGGTTCATTATTTTTTAATACAAACAGTAATGAATTTGTTCGGTTCCTTGTATCTTCAATACAAACAGTAATGAATCTGTTGAGTTCCTTGTATCATCAATACAAGCAGTATTGAATCTGTTCGGTCTCTTATATCCTCAATACAAAAGTAATGAATCTGATCGGTTCCTTATATCTTCAATACAAACAATAATGAATCTGTTCGGTTCCTTGTATCTTCAATACAAACAGTAATGAATCTGTTGAGTTCCTTGTATCTTCAATACAAACAGTAATGAATCTGTTCGATACCTTGTATCTTCAATACACACAGTAATGAATCTGTTAGGTCCCCCATTTCTTCATTGCAAACAGTAATGAATCTGTTCGGTTCCTCATTTGCTCAATACAGACAGTAATGAATCTGTTCGGTTTCTCGTGTCTTCAATAGAAACAGTAATGAGTCTGTTCGGTTCCTCAGGTCTTCAATACAAACAGTAATGAATCTGTTCGGTACCTTATACCTTCAATACAAACAGTAATGAATCTGTTTGATTTCTCAAATCATCAATATAAACAGTAATGAATCTGTTCGGTTCCTCATATCTTCAATACAAACAGTTATGAATCTGTTCGTTTCCCATATCTTCAATATAAAGAGTAATGAATTTGTTCGGTTCCTTGTATCGTCAATATAAACAGTAATGAATCTGTTCGGTTCCTTACATCATTAATACAAATAGTAATGCATCTTTACGGTTCTATATGCCTTCAATATAAACAGTACTTAATCTGTTCGATTCCTCGTATCTTCAATACAAACAATAATGAATCTGTTCGGTTCCTTGTATCTTCAATACAAACAGTAATGGATCTGTTGAGTTCCATGTATCTTCAATACAAACAGTATTGAATCTGTTCGGTCTCTTATATCCTCAATACAAAAGTAATGAATCTGCTCGGTTCCTTATATTTTCAATACAAACAATAATGAATCTGTTCGGTTCCTTTGTATCTTGAATACAAACAGTAATGAATCTGTTGAGTTCCTTGTATG
>NW_013938683.1:0-508 GCF_000517525.1 Limulus polyphemus
GGGAACGAGCTCGCTGACACCGCAGCTAAGTCCGTCTGCTCTGGTGCCATCACGGCCGTGCCTGTCCCATACATGGACTACGGTCCTATCTTCAAGGCACGGCTTCGTGCCAGTTGGCAGTCGACTTGGAGTGAGCAACGACATAACAAGCTTTTCCAGATCAAACCATCTGTTGGTCTTTGGCCGTCTTGCTTCCGTAAGGATCGGAAGGAGGAAGTAGTCCTGGCAAGGCTACGCATTGGTCATAGTTTTTTAACCCATCGTTTTCTTTTATCAGGTATCGACCCACCGATGTGTAGCCATTGTGACACTCAAGTCACAATAGCCTACATTTTACTGTCGTGTCGTCGTTACGACCGTGAGCGACGGCACCATTTTAGACATATTTTTTCTAAACGTATACCCCTGACGCTGGACAGTGTCATTGGTAATGGTGACACTGTCCGATTAGATTATATTTTTAATTTTTTATACACTATACCTCTTTTTAATTCTATGTAAATCTTTT
>NW_013938684.1:0-1183 GCF_000517525.1 Limulus polyphemus
TGTGGGTCAAGATTCGGAAGGTCAATGGGAGGTATTTTTCCCATCCCATTTCCATCTTGCTCTCTAATGGCCAGGAAGTTGCTGATGTACAGAACATTACTGGTACTCTCGGTGAGAGCCTTTCTCGTGCATCCAGCACTTCTGTTTTTTCCCCGCCTTCTTGGCCATCAAGTCTTGGGCCGATCGTCTCTATGACTATAATCACCTCTTTACATGGATGAAACTCAAACCTGCTCTTCTTCAGTCTGACAGTACATCAGTTGGACTTGATGATGTTCATTATGAGATGCTGTGCCATCTCTCTCTTGCTATTCTTCTGCTTGTTTTAACCAGATCTGGGAGGAGAATGTTTTTCCTAAAGCCTGACGCCAGGATATTGTCCTCCCTTTCTCTAAGCCTGGGAAGGATCACAAAATTCCTTCTAATTATCGTCCAATTGCTTTGACTAGCTGTTTCTGTAAGGTCTCAGAGAGGATGGTTAACGCTCATCTTGTTTGGTTCCTCGAATCAAACAACCTACTCTCGCTCACCCAGTGTGGGTTCTATCAACAGCTCTCCACCATGGACCACCTGATTCAACTTGAAACTTCGATCAGAGAAGCCTTCTTCAAGAGAGAACAACTTGTCTCCGTCTACTTTGACCTTGAGAAGGCTTACGATACCAGGTGGAGGTACGCCATTTTGGGGAAACTCATTTTTATTCAGAACTTTTTATTGGACAGGCGATTCTAAGTCTCTGTGCGTTCGAATCTTTCCCATTCTTTTACACAGGCTTGGAGTCCCTCAGGGCTGTGTCTTGAGTGTGACACTTTTCAGTATCAAGATTAATGCTAGCACTACACAACTTCCTCATACTGTTGCAAACGGGCTTTATCGACACACCTTGTGTCAGTCGTTGATCATGAGGTTTATTGAGTGGTAGCTTCAGACTGCCCTCAAGACTGTTTACATACATTTTTGCTACCAGTGGCGCCTACACCCCGCTCCCGAGCTCTGTCTTGGTGATGTTGTTCTTTGTGTGGTTCCTGGGACAAAGTTCTTGGGTATTATCTTTGACCATAAGCTTACTTTCCTCCCTCATATAAAGCAGCTACGTTTCAAGTGTACAAGAGTACTGAACATCCTCCGTGTCTTCTCTTCCACCTCTTGGTGGGCAGATCGGTGTCCCACAAACCTTCTATTC
>NW_013938685.1:0-501 GCF_000517525.1 Limulus polyphemus
CACTTGTTGCAGGTCGTCAAGTAGTACCTATAACAGTGGCCAATTTCTCTAAATGGGAGCACACACTTAAGGAAGGGGCATTGTTGGGTGTGTGCCAGGAGGTAGAGCCAGTCAATGTTAAAGCAAGGAATACAACTGTAAAGAAAGGACGTACACTTCCAGAATATTTGGCTGACCTCTATAAGAAGAGCATAGTCCATTTGTCATCATCACAGGCTCTTCAGGTAAAAGAACTTTTGGCAAATTATGCAGACGTCTTTTCGAAAGGAGATCATGACCTCGGATGCACAAACCTGGTAGAGCACAGAATAAATACAGGCAATCACCGTCCAATAAAGATCCCTCCAAGGAGAATAGCTCGAGCAAAAGCGACAAGAGATAGAAAAGGTCATGGATGGTCTAATCAAGGAAGGGATAGTTGAAAAATCAGATAGTCCCTGGTCAGCTCCCGTTGTATTAGTACAGAAGAAGGATGGGACCCAACGTTGCTGTGTGGACTTC
>NW_013938686.1:0-518 GCF_000517525.1 Limulus polyphemus
GATGGATCCATCATTGTGACTTCCCTATTAAGTGTTAGTAGATTGTGTGGAGAAAAGATGGATCTATCATTGTGACTTTCCTGGTAAGTGTTAGTAGATTGTACGGAGAAAAGACGGATCCATCATTGTGACTTCCCTAGTAAGTGTTAGTAGGTTGTATGGAGAAAAGATGGATCCATCATTGTGACTTTCCTGGTAAGTGTTAGTAGGTTGTATGTAGAAAAGACGGATCCATCATTGTGACTTCCCTAGTAAGTGTTAGTAGGTTGTATGGAGAAAAGACGGATCCATCATTGTGACTTCCCTAGTAAGTGTTAGTAGATTGTGTGGAGAAAAGACGGATCCATCATTGTGACTTTCCTGGTAAGTGTTAGTAGGTTGTATGGAGAAAAGATGGATCCATCATTGTGACTTCCCTAGTAAGTGTTAGTAGATTGTGTGGAGAAAAGACGGATCCATCATTGTGACTTTCCTGGTAAGTTTTAGTAGGTTGTATGGAGAAAAGACGGATCCATCAT
>NW_013938687.1:0-1387 GCF_000517525.1 Limulus polyphemus
ACCCTGTTTAACTTGGAGTATCCAAAATACTTCGTATGGATTTTGTTGAAGGGTCATGTTGTAGAAAGAAAGTGAATTGTTCGCATGATGTTATGGTGGTCGTAACCTTTCTATGACCACTTCCATTTTGTGGCCGCGCTGACACATGTATGGAAAAAGTAAACATTTGAGTTGTATGGTCAACATGCATATCGTATGAAAGCTGTCAGTAGACACTACAGTGTAGATATTATAGACTACGGTGCAGGTATTATTTATTTGCAATGTTTACTCCAACCTTAAATAGTAGGTAACAAGTAGGAATAGTGAATATCACATATTCACAAAGTAAAGTAAATGAAGTTCAGGTTACATTGAAAAAATATTATAACGATAACGAAACATTTGTTCTTCATTTTTGTACTTTCTTGGGATTTATACAAACAACTAATTATGTACCCTTTGTGTATTATTTGTTTTTAATTAAGCTACACAATAAGCTGTCTATGCTGTACTGCAGATATATCGTTATGCCACTGGAAGGGGGAGGACTCCAAATTTGAAAAATAGGTAGCACACAATAGGACCAACAACACTATATAGTCAAACAGTACGGCTTATACATTTCTGATACATGTAAAATTTCACTAGGACATTGGGTTGTAAACATAATATTGATGGTTGAGTCAAGTTCCATTGAAGAGAATGTTGATATATGTGTGACATTGTGGACACGCTCATTCATGTAATGTGGAATTCCATGCATGAAAATGTAGGTGCAAGCTTTTAAAAGATGAGGCTGTTCTCCCTTTGGTGACACTGATGAACGCAATGGTATTACAAGTAAAGCTATCATGACCAAGAGCATAGCAGATAAAAGTTTCTTCTTCGAAAGTAATGTTTTTGGATAGGATGTTATGCAAAAATTTATGAGCACTTCGTTTGAGGATAGAATACCTTCCAGAGTTGGCAGTTTATCTAATTTGTTATGTCACAACCAGTAAGGGTACTTATATATGGTAAAGTTGGGAATATTCTACCCTTATGTGAATATATATAAAGGATGTTTAATTCCATAAAAGTTAGAGATCACAAAGTCCAAAAATGTTGCATCATTTTTGATAATAGAAGACAGTACATACCACAATATCAGCATCTGATGATGGCAGATGGCAGAACGATCCTCTTCATTTTTACTTGCTATAACAACATAATAAGAAGAAACATTAGCTGATAGTCAACTCCTCATACACTGGATTGGAGAGAAAAGGTAGTTTTCAGTTATCAACTGTTAGCCTAATGCATTTTAAATGCTATATCAACCCTCCAACATACACAAACACAAGGTACAAAATAGAAGCAGTCTTCAGCCATTTAATAAAGAAGGATTGGGAGGTCACGCTGATGA
>NW_013938688.1:0-692 GCF_000517525.1 Limulus polyphemus
AGATAGACCAGTATAACTATGATATTGAATACAGAGAAGGAAAATATCATAGAAATACAGACGGACTGAGCTGAAGACTCTGCAAAAATGACTGCAGACATTGCTGTAAAAGAGAGGTTGAACTAACCAGGTGCCATCAAACTGAAGTCAAAATGACTGAAGGAGTTGATGATTATGAAGTGAAACCAAGTATAGATATTCAAACAGAACAGGAGAAAGACCAAGATTTGAAGCCAATAATTGATTTTCTACAAGCAAGTGTTTTACACCCTGCTTGGGAGAAGGTGTCTAGCTTAAGCCCTGTGACAAAGAACTATTGGGCACAATGGAACCAGTTGAAGCTTGTAGATGGTAGTCTTGTCCGGAAATGGGAAAGTGATGACCTGGCAAACAGTTATACCGAGAAAGTTACGGGAAGTTGTGCTGCGTCAATCCCCATGATAGTTTAACAGGAGGACATCTTGAAGTTAAGAAGACATTGAGTCACCTACAGCAGAGATTTTACTGGATAGGTATGAGGCAAGATGTGGAAGAACGTGTAGAACATGCAGTACATGTTGTGATAAAAGGGGACCCAAGCATAAGGGACGTGCTCCAATGAAGTTATATCAAATTGGCACACCAATAAAAAGAGTAGCTGTTGACATTGCTAGTCCTTTGCCACAAACTCATGCTGGAAACAGGCACATTTG
>NW_013938689.1:0-966 GCF_000517525.1 Limulus polyphemus
AGATGACTGTACCAACCTTGGTACTCTGTGCTGGACTTAATGTAGGATTCAAATTCGAGAGCTTTGGCCATTGCATCCTGCATGGTAGAGGGGTGTGCTTGCTTCACTTGTATCTTAAGTCGGGGACTGTCCAAGGCATCTACGAACTGATCCCTCAGCAAAAACTTGAGGAGATCAGGTGGTGCAGTTGGGTTGGCCTTGTGTGCCATGCATTCCAAGTCTTGTGCCAGCTCTTGCAGGCTCTCCCCTTTAGCATGGACTCTCGTCCTGAACCTGGCCTGTAGACTTCTGACTGATTTTGGGTTTCTTTCCTGAGTTCCAGAGACTCTACCAGTGCTCTATAGTTGTGTCTGTCGGCTGCTGTCAACTGTCCAAGTATTTCCAGTGGTTGTTCCTTCAAGCTCGTTGCCAGATATACAGCTTTCTGCTCCTCTGTCCATCCATTCATCTCTGCCAGTAGCTCAAATTGTGCTCTATATGCTTCCCACGGTGCCTTCCCATCGAATTCCTGTGGCTTCCTTTGCACTGGATCACTCCTATTACTGACATTCATATCTGGGATGTGACTTCTAAAGGGACTGAATATGTGTGCATTAGGGTTTAGCTGCGGGCTCTGTAAGGGGCTTGCCATTGTCTGGGGCTGATTAAGTCGATGGTTAATGTATCCTCCTTGTGTAAAAGACAATAGATTGTCCTTTAACGTATCTAATTCGCTTTTAAATTTACTAATGTTTTCCATTTGTACTTCTTGTTTCCTTTCTTGTTCCAGTTGCCACTGCTGTAGTCTCTCCTCTTGTTTCTTTTCTCGTTCTTCTTGTTTATTTTCTTTCTCCTTTAACAACTGCTGTAATTTCTCTTCTTGTTTCTTTTATCGTTCTTCTTGTTTCTTTTCTTTTTCCTCCAACAACTGCTGTAATTTCTCTTGTTTATTTTGCTGTTCGAGCTGCCATTGTTGTAGGTTTTCCT
>NW_013938690.1:0-510 GCF_000517525.1 Limulus polyphemus
GGACTAAGAAGTTTCTGGGAACTAGGTTCACAGATTCCTATACTTTTTCCAGCTCTACTCTTACTCTTCTTGCAAAATCAAAATGATTAATTATTACTACATTTTATTATTCGTGATTTAAAAAATGTATTGTAATTTACACATGTATTAGTTCTTATATATGACAACACACGTGCTGGAAACCCAATTTAAGTTTACTGTAGCATTAAACAACGTGTGTCTAAATAGTTCAAAGAGGGGTGAGGTAAATACACAGAATGCTACCCCACCTACATTGAGAAGAATTCAAGGGCGTGAGTTTAATTTTTAACAGGTAACGTAGATGACTGATGCAATCCTAAATATAATTACAAGAAACACTGGGTATGATTATTTTTACTCATTATTTAATTTCTGGCTCCCCAGTGGCACAGCGGTATGTCTGCGGACTTACAACACTAGAAACCGGGTTTCGATACCCGTGGTGGTCAGAGCACAGATAGTACATTGTGTAGCTTTGTGCTTAACTTC
>NW_013938691.1:0-494 GCF_000517525.1 Limulus polyphemus
ACAGTATGTAGAGTATTTACTGCATCTGGATAAATTACAGTATGTAGAGTATTTAATGCACCAGGGATAGAGTACACTCAGTAGAGTATTTATTGCATCAGGGATAGGATACAGCATGTAATGTATTCACTGTACCAGGGATAGGGTACACTATGTAGAGTATTTACTACACCAAGTATAGGGTACACTATGTAGAGTATTTACCGCACCAGGAATAGAGTACACTATGTAGAGTATTTACTACACCAGGGAAA
This sequence comes from Limulus polyphemus, assembly GCF_000517525.1. Classification (NCBI taxonomy): domain Eukaryota; kingdom Metazoa; phylum Arthropoda; class Merostomata; order Xiphosura; family Limulidae; genus Limulus; species Limulus polyphemus. The sequence goes on from NW_013938691.1 coordinate 255, forward strand.
GGTACAATATGTCGAGTATTTACTACAAAAGAGATAGGGTAAACTATGTAGAGTATTTACTGCACCAGGGATAGGGTACAGTTTGTAGAGTATTTCCTGCACCAGGGATACGGTACAGTATGTAGAGTATTTACTGCACCAGGGATAGGGTACAGTATGTAGAGTATTTTCCTCACCAGATATAGGGTACAGTATGTAGAGTATTTACCACACCAGGGATAAGGTACACTATGTAGAGTA
>NW_013938692.1:0-523 GCF_000517525.1 Limulus polyphemus
GTGTGAGTGGAAAATGGAACGACACCTTTCCAGGGTTGGGATCACAGGATCCTACTGGGTAAAAGTTTGCTGTGGGGGGAAAGGGAAGTACCCCGAGAAACCCTACTTTCACGGTCGGGGCCTCGAAAATAATATTTCCCGATCGTATCTGATGGACGCTGAAATGAAGAGAAAATGTAAAGGTTAGTATAGATTAGGTATAATAAATCATTTAAAAAAAGGGCTTGGCTGGTGGGAAGGCGATGGTAAGGTTGGAAACGTCTGGTGGTAGTCTTCTTCGAAGACTGGTCCTTCTACGTCGGAATAAAAATGTTGAGAACACGGGAACTGGTACTGGAAGCTTTCGTCGACCGCGGAATCGGTCGTGTAATCGTAGGGTGAATGAGACTGTGTGGATGATGAGCGAAGGAATCTGCGAAAGTTGTCGACAGGCTGTTCTTCTGTCTGGGTTCTCCAGGCTTTCTTGGAGATGCGTGTCTGGGTTTCGCGGTCTTCGTTTAGAAGAAGTCAGTCGATGTTGAAA
>NW_013938693.1:0-565 GCF_000517525.1 Limulus polyphemus
AATACACATTATTGATAAATCCTGTATCTTCTTATTGACAGGACACAGTATTGTTAAATCTTGTGGCTTGTTATTGATAGTACACAGTTTCATTAAATCTTATTACTTGTTATGATAGTACACAGTATCGTTAAATCTTTTGTCTTCTTATTATAGTACACAGTATTGATAAATTCTTTATCTTCTTATTGACAGTACACAGTATTGAGAAATCCAGAATCTTCTTATTGACAGGACACAGTATTGTTAAATCGAGTGTCTTCTTTTTGACAGTACACAGTATTGATAAATCCTGTATCTTCTTATTGACAGGACACAGTATTGTTAAATCCTGTACCTTCTTGTTGACAAGACACAGTATTGTTAAAATCTTGTGTCTTCTTATTGACAGTACACAGTATTGATAAATCCTGTATATTCTTATTGACAGAACACATTATTGTTAAATCTTGTGTCTTCTTATTGACAGTACACAGTATTGATAAATCCTGTATCTTCTTATTGACAGGACACAGTATTGTTGAATCTTGTGTCTTTTTATTGACAGTACACAGTATCGTTAAAT
>NW_013938694.1:0-501 GCF_000517525.1 Limulus polyphemus
CTTCCCTGCAGTACACATACGCTTTCAGAAAAGCCAATAAAAGAGTAACATAAAACGACCACAAAAGACTCAAAAATGATAATAGAAGGCTAGAGTTTTGCGTGTAAATACGCAAGTATGCAACGAACATTCTTGAAAAAATTTCTAGAAGATCCGTCCAAATGGAACGAAGTACTGGTACAAAAGGCAAAACCTTCCATAACTCCTTAAAAACAAACAGTAGGAAGGTAAAACTCTGCATATTACTAGGCAACGTTAAAGAATACCTACATACCAAATTTGGTGAAGAATCATAAATTTACGACCCTCTGGTAACAAGAAATCGAAAAACAATCAGTAACCAAAAGCTTCCATGCAGTACACATACGCTTTCAGAAAAGCGAATAAAAAGAGTAACATAAAACGACCAGAAAAGACGAAAAAATGACAATAGAAGGCTAGAATTTTGAATGTAAATACGCAAGTATGCAACGAACGTTCATGAAAAAATTTCGAGAAGAT
>NW_013938695.1:0-511 GCF_000517525.1 Limulus polyphemus
ACTATTCGTTTTAAGGGAGTTATGGAAGGTTTTGCGTTTCGTGCTTCTACTTCGTCCCATCTAGTCAAATCTTCTTCAAATTTCATATGATCGTTCGTGGAAATCTTGAGCATTTACATACAAAATTCTAACTTTCTAGTATTACTATTAAAATTTTTGTGGTCGCTTTATGTTACTCTTTCATTGGCTTGCCTGAAGGCGTTTGTGTACTGAACTGAAGCTTTTGGTTACTGATTGTTTCTCGATTTGTTGTTACCAGAGGATCCTGAATTGATAGTTCTTCTCCAATTTTAGCATGTAGGTACACATTATCTTTGAGCAATTACATGCATAGTTTCACCTTCCTACTAATCGTTTTAAGGGAGTTATGGAAGGTTTTGCGTTTTGTACCGGTACTTCGTCACATTTAGACGAATATTTTTCAAATTTCATATGAAGGTTCGTGGAGTACTTGAGCATTTACATACAAAATTCTAACTTTCTAGTATTACTATTACAATTTTTGTGGTCG
>NW_013938696.1:0-928 GCF_000517525.1 Limulus polyphemus
GTACCAAGTAAGGCTAAAGATGAGTATGGTGGTTATATATTCCGTAACTAGAGTTACACCTAGGTGTTCATGGAGTAGTTGTACCAAGTAAGGCTAAAGATGAGTATGGTGGTTATAAATTCGGTAACTAGAGTTACACCTAGGTGTTTATGGAGTAGTTGTACCAAGTAAAGCTAACGATGAGTATGGTGGTTATAAATTCGGTAACTAGAGGTACACCTAGGTGTTCGTGGAGTTGTTGTACCAAATAACGCTAAAGATGAGTATGTTGGTTACAAATTCGGTTACTAGAGTTACACCTAGGTGTTCGTGGAGTTGTTGTACCAAATAACGCTAACGATGAGTATGGTGGTTATAAGTTCTGTAACTATAGTTATACCTAGGTGGTTATGGAGTAGTTGTACCAAGTAAGGCTAAAGATGAGTATGGTGGTTATAAATTCGGTAACTAGAGTTACACCTAGGTGTTCGTGGAGTTGTTGTACCAAATAACGCTACAGTGGAGTATGTTTGTTACAAATTCGGTTACTAGAGTTACACCTAGGTGTTCGTGGAGTTATTGTACCAAATAACGCTAACGATGAGTATGGTGGTTATAAATTCGGTAACTAGAGTTACACATAGGTGTTCGTGGTGTTGTTGTACCAAATAATGCAAAAGATGAGTATGTTGGTTACAAATTCGGTAACTAGAGTAACATCTAGGTGTTCATAGAGTATTGTACCAAATAACGCTAACGATGAGTATGGTAATTTATAACCACCATACTCCGGTAACTAGAGTTACACATAGGTGTAAGTGGAGTTGGTGTACCAAATAACGCTAGTATGGTGGTTATAAATTCGGTAACCAGAGTTACACCTAGGTGTTCGTGGAGTTGTTGTACCAAATAACGCTACAGAAGAGTATGTTTGTTACAAATTCGGTTA
>NW_013938697.1:0-1032 GCF_000517525.1 Limulus polyphemus
ATTATTGTTAAATTTGTGTCTTCTTATTGATAGCACACAGTATTGTTAAATCTTGTGTCTTCTTATTCATAGTACACAATATCGTTAAATCTCGTGTCTTCTTCTTGATAAAACACACTATCGTTAAATCTCGTGTCTTCTTATTGACAAAACACGCTATCTTTAAATCTCGTCTCTTCTTATTGATAGTACACAGTATTGTTAAATCTTGTGTATTCTTATTGATAGTACACAGTATTGTTAAATGTTGTGGCATGTTATTGATAGTACACAGTGTCGTTAAATCCTGTTTCTTCATATTGATATTACAAATTTTTGGTAAATCTTATGTCTTATTATTGACAGTACACAGTATTGTTAAATCTTGTGTTTTTTTATTGATAGTACACAGTATTGTTAAATCTTGTGTCTTCTTATTGACAGTACACAGTATGGTTAAATTTTTATGTCTTCTTATTGACAGTACACTGTATCGTTAAATATTGTGTCTTCTTATTCGTTGTACACAGTATCGTTAAATCTCGTGTCTTCTTATTGATAAAACACACTATCGTTAAATCTCGTGTGTTCTTATTGATAAAACACACTGATTACTGTGTATTATCAATAAGAAGACACAAGATTTGACGACGATAAGAAAACACAAGATTTAACAATACTGTGTACTGTCAATAAGAAGGCACAAGATTTAACAATACTATGTACTGTCAATAACAAGACAGAAGATTTATCAATACTGTGTACTATCAATAAGAAGACACAAGATTTAACTTATTATTGACAGTACACAGTATTGTTAAATCTTGTGTCTTCTTATTGACAGTACACAGTATAGTTAAATTTTTATGTGTCTTCTTATTGACAGTACACAGTATTGTTAAATCTTGTGTCTTCTTATTGACAATACACAGTATGGTTAAATTTTGTGTCTTCTTATTCATAGTACACACTATAGATAAATCTCGTGTCTTCTTATTGATAAAACACACTATCGTTAAATCTCGTGTCTTCTTATTGATAAAACACACTATC
>NW_013938698.1:0-704 GCF_000517525.1 Limulus polyphemus
GCCTTGATCTGAATGCAGTTGGTATGGCATACCAAACCTCAAGCAGAAATCACCAATAGCTGAAGCTACAGTTGTAGCTTCCTGATTTGGTATTGCATATGCCTCAGGCCACTTGGTGAAATAATCCATCACCACACAAATGTGCCTGTTTCCAGCAATGTCAATGGCTACTCTTTCCATTGATGCGCCAACTTGATATAACTTCACTGGAGCACGTCCCTTAGGCTTGGGTCCCCTTATAGCACAACATGTACTGCAGGTCCTGCACCATTCTTCCACATCTTGCCTCATACTTATCCAGTAAAATCTGTGTCGTAGGTGACTCAATGTTTTCTTAACTCCAAGATGACCTCCTGTTAAACTCTTCATGGGATTGACGCAGCACAACTTCCCGTAACTTTCTCGGTATAACTGTTTGGCAGGTCGTCACTTTCTCATCCGCAGTTTCCTATCTCTGGAGAAGAATACCATCTTCAAGCTTCAACTGGTCCCATTGTGCCCAATAGTTCTTTGTCACAGGGCTAAAGTTAGACACTTTCTCCCAAGCAGGGGGCAAAACACTTGCTTGTAGATAATCAATTATTGGCTTCAAATCTTGGTCTTTCACCTGTTCTGCTTTAATATCTATATTTGGTTCCACTTCACCATCAACAACTCCTTCAGTCACTTTGACTTCAGCTTGATGACACCTGGTTAGCTCAACC
>NW_013938699.1:0-573 GCF_000517525.1 Limulus polyphemus
CTTATTGACAGTACACAGTAAAGTTAAATCTTGTGTCTTCTTACTGACAGGACACATTATTGTTAAATCTTGTGTTTTCTTACTGAGAGTACACATTATCGTTAAATCTTGTGTGTTCTTATTGATAGTACACAGTATTTAGAAATCTTGCGTCTTCTTAATGACAGCACACAGTATTGTTAAATCTTGTGTATTCTTATTGACAGTACACAGTATTGTTAAATCTTGTGTCTTCTTATTGACAGGACATATTATTGTTAAATCTTGTGTTTTCTTACTGACAGTACACATTATCGTTGAATATTGTGACTTCTTATTGACAGTACACAGTATTGTTAAATCTTGTGTGTTCTTATTGATAGTACACAGTATTATAAATCTTGTGTCTTCTTATTGACAGAACACAGTATTGTTAAATCTTGTGTCTTCTAATTGACAGTACACAGTATTGTTAAATCTTGTGTCTTTTTATTGACAGTACACAGTATCGTTAAATCTTGTGTCTTCTTATTGATAGTACACAGTATTGTTAAATCGTGTGTCTACTTATTGAACAGTACACAGTTTTGTAAA
>NW_013938700.1:0-583 GCF_000517525.1 Limulus polyphemus
GTTAAATATTGTGTATTTTTATTGATAGTACACAGTATTGCTAAATCGTGTGTCTTCTTTTTGATAGTACACAGTATTGTTAAATCTATTGTCTTCTTATTGACAGTAGACAGTATCGTTAAATCTTGTGTCTTCTTATTGAAAGTACACAGTATCGTTAAATCTTGTGTCTTCTTATTGACAGTACACATTATCGTTAAATCTTGTGTCTTCTTATTGACAGGACACATTATTGTTAAATCTTATGTTTTCTTACTGACAGTACACATTATCGTTGAATATTGTGTCTTCGTATTGACAGTACACAGTATTGTTAAATCTTATGTCTTTTTATTGACAGGACACATTATTGTTAAATCTTCTGTTTTCTTACTGACAGTACACATTATCGTTAAATCTTGTGTGTTGTTATTGACAGTACACAGTATAGTTAAATCTTGTGTTTTCTTCTTGAAAATACACAGTATCTTTAAATCTTGTGCTGTCAATAAGAAGATACACAGTATCGTTAAATCTTGTGTCTTCTTATTGACAGTACACAGTATCGTTAAATCTTGTCTGTCAATAAGAAGAGCACAGTATC
>NW_013938701.1:0-471 GCF_000517525.1 Limulus polyphemus
GTGACGACTTGGCAAACGGTTATACCAAGGAAGTTACGGGAAGTTGTGTTGCGTCAATCCCATGATACTGTAACAGGAGGACATCTCGGAGTTAAGAAAACATTGAGTCACCTACGACACAGATTTTACTGGAAAGGTATGAGACAAGATGTGGAAGAATGGTGCAGAACGTACAGTACATGTTGTACTAAAAGAGGACCCAAGCATAAGGGACGTGCTCCAATGAAGTTATATCAAGTTGGTGCACCAATGGAAAGAGTAGCCGTCGACATTGCTGGTCCTCTGCCCCAAACTCGTGCTGGAAACAAATACATTTGTGTGGTGATGAATTATTTCACCAAGTGGCCTGAGGCATATGCAATGCCCAAACCAGGAAGCTACAACTGTAGCTTCGGCTATTAGTGACTTCTTCTTCAGATTTGGTAGGCCATATGAACTGCATTCAGATCAAGTCCGTAACTTTGAATCAGG
>NW_013938702.1:0-716 GCF_000517525.1 Limulus polyphemus
AGATGTGAAAGAATGGTGCAGGACATGCAGTACATGTTGTGCTAAAAGGTGACCCAAGCATAAGGGACGTGCTCCAATGAAGTTATATCAAGTTGGTGCACCAATGGAGAGAGTAGCCGTTAACATTGCTGGTCCTTTGCCTCAAACTCGTGCTGGAAACAAGTACATTTGTGTGGTGATGGATTATTTGACCAAGTGGACTGAGGCAAATGCAATACCAAATCAGGAAGCTACAACTGTAGCTTCGGCTATTAGTGATTTCTTCTTCAGATTTGGTATGCCATACGAACTGCATTCAGATCAAGGCCGTAACTTTGAATCAGCTGTGTTCCATGAATGCTGCAAGTTGTTTGGCATACGAAAACCCAGAACAACCCCACTTCACCCACAGTCTGATGGGATGGTAGAAAAGTACAACTGGACACTGGGACAGGAATTGGCAAAGTTTTGTAATAGCCACCAAGATGACTGGGATGTCTTACTCCCTCCACTGTTTATGGCCTTTAGGACAGCAGTGCATGAAACCACTAGATACACTCCAGCAAAGTTGATGTTTGGTCGGGAACTTCAGTTGCCAGTGGATCTGTTAACAGGACGCCCACCTTATGAAGAGTTGCCTGAAAATGTGTCAGAGTTCGTGAAAGTGTTATCGGAAAGGATGGATAATATTCACCACCAATCTCTCTGTCTGCTATTCACTTTCCGATTCATTGTCT
>NW_013938703.1:0-902 GCF_000517525.1 Limulus polyphemus
GAAGACAAAATATTTAACAATACTGTGTACTGTCAAGAAGAAGACACAAGATTTAACAATACTGTGTACTGTCAATAAGAAGACACAAGATTTAACAATACTATGTACTATCAATAACAAGCCATAAGATTGAACGATACTGTGTACTATCAATAACAAGCCACAAGATATAGCGAAACTGTGTACTGTCAATAAGAAGACAAAATATTTAACAATGCTGTGTACTTTCAATAAGAAGACACATGATTTAACGAGACTGTGTACTATCATAAACAAGCCATAAGATTTAAGGATACTGTGTACTATCAATAACAAGCCACAAGATTTAACGATACTGTGTACTGTCAATAAGAAGACTCAGAATTTAACAATACTGTTCACTGTCGATAAGAAGACACAAGATTTAACGATACTAGGTACTGTCACTAACAATCCACAAGATTTAACGAAACTGTGTACTGTCAATAAGAAGACAAAATATTTAACAATACTGTGTACTGTCAATAAGAAGTCACAAGATTTAACAATACTGTGTACTGTCAATAAGAAGACACAAGATTTAACAATACTATGTACTATCAAAAAGAAGACAAGATTTAACAATACTGTGTATCGTTAAATCTTATGGCTTGTTATTGATAGTACTTATTGACAGTACACTCTTCTTATTGACAGTACACATTATCGTTATATCTTGTGTTTTCTTATCGACAGTATACAGTATCGTTAAATCTTATGTCTTCTTATTGATAGTGCACAGTATCGTTAAATCTCGTGTCACAAAATATTTAACAGTACTGTGTACTGTCAATAAGAAGACGCAAGATTTAACAATACTGTGTACTGTCAATAAGAAGACACAATATTTAACGATACTGTGTACTATCAATAACAAGCCACAA
>NW_013938704.1:0-1102 GCF_000517525.1 Limulus polyphemus
CAAAACCTGCCATAACTCCCTCAAAACGAAGAGTAGCATGGTGAAACTTTGCATGTAATTTCGGAACGAACTAGTGAACCGATATAGAGTATTTGGTTAATATCCATCTATACAGTACCCTGTGGTAGCAATAAATCGAGAAAGAAGTAGTAACAAAGAGCTTCACTGCACTACTCATACTATTTCAGAAAGACAATAAAGATGTAACATAAACGACCATACAAATCGCAAAACTATCACTAGAAAGTTAGTATTTGGAATGTAAATACGTAAGGACGGAACGAACTTTCATAAAAAATTTCGAGAAGATCCGTTGAAATTTAATGAAATACTGGTACAAAACGCAAAACCTGCCATAACTCCCTAACAACGAAGAGTAGCATGGTGAAACTTTACATGTAATTTCGGATCAAACTAGTGAAACAACGTACCAAATTTCGATAAGATGCATCAATTCCGTACGTACTGGTAAGAAGAAATAGAGAAACAAAGAATAACAAAATGCTTCACTGCAGTACAAATACGCTTCATGGAAAGCCAATAAAGTAATAACAAAAAACGAACTAAAAATTTGGAATACTAATACTACAAAGTTACAGATGTGTACATAAATACGTAAGGACGTGACGAACCTTCATAAAAAATATCGAGAAGATCCATTGAAATTTAATGAAGTACTTGTATAAAAGAGTTATTGCCGGTTTTGCGCATGCAAAGTTTCACCATGCTACTCTTCGTTTTAAGGTAATTTCGGAACAAACTAGTGAATCTATATATAATATTTGGTTAATATCCATCTATTCAGTACCCTGTGGTAGTAATTAATCGAGAAATAAGTAGTAACAAAGAGCTTTACTGCACTACAGATATGATTTCAGAGAAGCTAATAAAGTAGTAACATAAACGACCATACAAATCGCAAAACTAATATTACAAAGATTGTATTTGTATTGTAAATACGCAAAGACGAAACGAACCTTCATAAAAAATTTCGAGAAGATCCGTTGAAATTTAATGAAATACTGGTACGAAACGCAAAAACTGCCATAACTCCCTCAAAACAAAGAGTAGCATGGTGAATCTTTGCATGTAATTTCGGAAC
>NW_013938705.1:0-576 GCF_000517525.1 Limulus polyphemus
GTCTTCTTATTGACAGTACACAGTATCGTTAAATCTTGTGTCTTCTTATTGACAGTACACAGTATCATTAAATCTTGTGTCTTCTTATTGACAGAACACGAGTATCGTTAAATCTTGTGTCTTCTTATTGACAGTACACAGTATCGTTAAATCTTGTGTCTTCTTATTGACAGTACACAGTATCGTTAAATCTTGTGTCTTCTTATTGACGTACACAGTATCGTTAAATCTTGTGTCTTCTTATTGACAGTACACAGTATCGTTAAATCTTGTGTCGTCTTATTGACAGTACACAGTATCGTTAAATCTTGTGTCTTCTTATTGACAGGGACACATTATTGTTAAATCTTGTGTTTCTTACTGACAGTACACATTATCGTCAAATATTGTCTCTTCTTATTGACAGTACACAGTATCGTTAAATCTTGTGTCTTCTTATTGACAGTACACAGTATCGTTAAACCTTGTGTCTTCTTATTGACAGTACATAGTATCGTTAAATCTTGTGTCTTCTTATTCACAGTACACAGTATTGTTAAATCTTGTGTCTTCTTATTGAAAGTACACAATATCGTT
>NW_013938706.1:0-553 GCF_000517525.1 Limulus polyphemus
CAACTCTTCATAAGGTGGGCGTCCCTTATGCTTGGGTCCCCTTTTAGCACTACATGTACTGCATGTCCTGCACCATTCTTCCACATCTCGCCTCATACCTATCCAGTAAAATCGTTGTCGTATGTGACTCAATGTCTTCTTAATTCTGAGATGTCCTCCTGTTAAATTATCATGGGATTGACGCAGCACAACTTCCCAAAACTTTCTCGGTATAACCGTTTGCCAAATTTTCAATTTCCCATGTGTAGTTTCCCATCTCCGGAGAAGAATACTATCTTCAAGCTTTAACTGGTCCCATTGCGCCCAATAGTGCTTTGTCACAGGGCTTAGACTAGACACCTTCTCCCAAGCAGGGCGCAAAACACTTGCTTTTAGAAAATCGATTTATTGGCTTCAAATCTTGATCTTTCTCCTGCTCTGCTTTAATATCTATATCTGGTTTCACTTCACCATCATCAACTTCTTCAGTCACTTTGACTTCAGCTTGATGACACCTAATTAGTTCAACCTCTCTTTTAACAGTTACCGGAACTTGGCCTTTGTTGTTCCCAAA
>NW_013938707.1:0-364 GCF_000517525.1 Limulus polyphemus
TTCTCGAAATTTTTTCAGTAAGGTTCGTTGCATATTTGCGAATTTACATGACAAAATTCTAGCCTTTTATTATCATTTTTGCGACTTTTGTGGTCGTTTTATGTTACTCTTTTATTGGCTTTTCTGAAAGCTTATGTGTACTGCAGTGAAGCTTTTGGTTACTGATTGTTTTTCGATTTCTTGTTACCAGAGGGTCCTAAATTGATGATTCTTCACCAAATTTGGTATGTAAGGTACACTTTAACGTTGCGTAGTAATATGCAGAGTTTTACCTTCCTACTGTTTGTTTTAAAGGAGTTATGAAAGGTTTTGCGTTTTGTACCAGTACGTCGTTCCATTTGGACGGATCATCTCCAAATATTGT
>NW_013938708.1:0-576 GCF_000517525.1 Limulus polyphemus
AAATACTGTGTACTATCAATAAGAACACACAAGATTTAACGATAATGTGTACTCTCAGTAAGAAAACACAAGATTTAACAATAATGTGTCCTGTCAGTAAGAAGACACAAGATTTAACTATACTGTGTACTGTCAATAAGAAGACACAAGATTTAACAATACTATGTACTCTCAATAAGAAGACACAACAATTAACGATACTGTGCACTGTCAATAAGAAGACACAAGATTTAACGATACTGTGTCCTGTCAATAAAAAGACACAAGATTTAACTATACTGTGTACTCTCAATAAGAAGACACAATATTTAACAATACTATGTACTGTCAATAAAAAGACACAACAATTAACGATACTGTGGACTGTCAATAAGAAGACACAAGATTTAACGATACTGTGTCCTGTCAATAAGAAGACACAAGATTTAACGATACTGTGTACTGTCAATAAGAAGACACAATATTCAACGATAATGTGTACTGTCAGTAAGAAAACACAAGATTTAGCAATAATGTGTCCTGTCAATAAGAAGAAAGAAGATTTAACGATACTGTGTACTGTCAATAAATAGACAC
>NW_013938709.1:0-1223 GCF_000517525.1 Limulus polyphemus
AGAAGATTTAACAATACTGTGTACTATCATTAAGGAGACAGAAGTTTTAACAATGTGTACTGTCAATAAGATGACACAAGATTTAACAATACTTTGTACTCTCAATAAGAAGACACAAGATTTAACAATACTGTGTACTGTCAATAAGAATATACAAGATTTAACAATACTGTGTACTGTCAATTTGAAAACACAATATTTAACAAAACTGTGTACTGTCAATAAGAAGACACAAGATTTAACAATACTGTGTACTGTCAATAAGAAGTCATAAGATTTAACGATATTGTATACTATCACTGACAAGCCACACGATTTAACGGTACTGTGTACTGACAATAAGAAGACACAAGATTTAACAATACTGTGTACTGTCAATAAGAAGACACAAGATTTAACGATACTGTGTACTGTCTATAAGAAGACACAAGATTTAACAATACTGTGTACTGTCAATAAGAAGACACAAGATTTAACGATACTGTGTACTGTCAATAAGAAGACACAAGATTTAACAATACTGTATATTGTCAATAAGAAGACACAAAGTTAAATCTTGTGTCTTCTTATTGAAAATACACAGTATTGTTAAAGATACTGTGTACTGTCAACAAGAAAACACAAGATTTAACGATACTGTGTACTGTCAATAAGAAGACACAAGATTTAACGATACTGTGTACTGTCAAAAAGAAGACACAAGATTTAACGATACTGTGTACTGTCAATAAGAAGACACTAGATTTAACGATACTGTGTACTGTCAATAATAAGACATAATATTCAACGATAATGTGTACTGTCAGTAAGAAAACACAAGATTTAACAATAATGTGTCCTGTCAATAAGAAGACACAAGATTTAACGATACTGTGTACTGTCAATAAAAGGGCACAAGATTTATCGATACTATTGTACTGTCAATAAGAAGACACAAGATTTAACGATAGTGTGTACTGTCAGTAAGAAAACACAAGATTTAACAATAATGTGTCCTGTCAATAAGAAGACACAAGATTTAACGATACTGTGTCCTGTCAATAAGAAGACACAAGATTTAACGATACTGTGTACTGTCAATAAGAAGACACAAGATTTAACGATACTGTGTACTGTCAACTAGATTTAACGATACTGTGTACTGTCCATAAGAAGACACAAGATTTAACAATACTGTGTAGTATCAATAAAAAGACACAAGATTTAACGATAGTGTGTACTGT
>NW_013938710.1:0-599 GCF_000517525.1 Limulus polyphemus
ATGGTGTTGCAGCGACTAAAAAGATTGCAATCTGATCTGGAGAATATGGTGGGTGGGGAGAACTACCCAACCGAACTCCATAATCTTGTGTTGCGTCAAACGTGCCACATATGGACGTGCATTGTCATGGAGAAGAACACCTTTCCGATTGACAAGTGAAGGGCGTTTCTGATGAAGGGCTTGATTTAAACGTTCCAGTTGCTGACTACAGATTCCTGCATTGACAGTTCTCTGTGGATTGAGGAGTTCGAAATGAATTACTCCTTTGATGTCCCACCAAATGCAAAGCGTCACTTTCTGAGGATGAAGTCCCGGTTTTGGGGTCGGAAGTGGTTTTTGTCTAGTACTGAGCCATTGTTTATGGCTTTTAATATTCGCATGGAGAATCCAATTTTTCATCACCAGTGACAATTCTGTCCAAAAATGATTCACGCGCATTACGCGCCAGAAGAGACGAAGCAACGTTCACATGTTTGGAAATGATGATCATCGGAGATTTCGTGAGGCACCCAAGCACCTTCCTTATGGAGTTTCCCATATTTCTTAGATGCTTACGTATTGTTTTGTGAGAGACATCCAATTTCAGGGCCATTTCACAA
>NW_013938711.1:0-725 GCF_000517525.1 Limulus polyphemus
ATGATTTGGCACTCAGTTTCTTCCCAGCAGCAAATGACTCACAATGACTGTCACCATTTTCATGGGCATTTAACTGTTCAATTTTTTTCCACTTAGAGAATCCACCCTGTGTTTTGAAAGCAGACCAACTATCGGATGTCATACATGTACATGAAAAAAGAAGACAACAAAAACAGTATGCTGCTTTATGTAGAGGTGAATACACCAACCAGGAACGATTGACCTCTTGTCCATTCAGAAGGCGTCATTTGAACCAAAATGCAGTCACAGAACTCCCATCTTTGGCATCAAATGGGCCTTCTTTATGTTGAAATTCATGTGCTCCAATTTTAAGAATCTCTATGTGATGTGCATGTGTTACAACTGCTGAGCCTGTTGTATCAAACTTCATAAATCCAATATCCCTGTATGTTAGAATATTTATTAGGTCATCCTCCTTTAGCTTAGCAACACTATTCTGTGGATTTGTTTCTGACAAAGTGAAATCCTCTTGTTTATTATTATTGTAGCTTTCAACAGAACAGAGAACAGTTTTTTCATTGTTTTCTTTTTCAAATGAAATAGCATGTTCATAATCTTGAACTTTGACCTTTTTGCAGCCATCAAAAGGAACAGATGCTGGCTTACTGGTGTCATCACTTCCAGCAAGGAAAGCTCTCATCAATTTGCTTGACTCCACCATCAAAGCTGCAAATTGTGCACATCTTTTGCATCCCTGTGCCCCC
>NW_013938712.1:0-785 GCF_000517525.1 Limulus polyphemus
ATTGACAGTACACAGTATCTTTAAATCTTGTGTCTTTTTATTGATAGTACACAGTATTGTAAATTGTGTGTCTTCTTATTGATAGTACACAATATCGTTAAATCTTGTGTCTTCTTATTGACAGAACACAGTATTGTTAAATCGTGTGTCTTCTTATTGACAGTACACATATGTTAAATCTTGTGTCTTCTTATTGAAAGTACACAGTATCGTTAAATCTTGTGTCTTCTTATTGACAGTACACAGTATCGTTAAATCTTGTGTCTTCTTATTGATAGTTTACAGTATTGTTAAATCTTGTGTCTTCTTATTGATAGTACACAGTATCGTTAAATCTTGTGTCTTCTTATTGATAATTCACAGTATAGTTAAATCTTATGTCTTCTTATTGAAAGTACACAGTATAGTTAAATCTTGTGTCTTCTTAGTGACAGTACACAGTATCGTTATATCTTATGTCTTCTTATTGACAGTACACAGTATCGTTAAATCTTGTGTCTTCTTATTGACAGTACACAGTATCGTTAAATCTTGTGTCTTCTTATTGACAGTTTACAGTATTGTTAAACCTTGTGTCTTCTTATTGAGAGTACACAGTATTGTTAAATCCTGTGTCTTCTTATTGATAGTACACAGTATCGTTAAATCTTGTGTCTTCTTATTGAAAGTACACAGTATTGTTAAATCGTGTGTCTTCTTATTGACAGTACACTGTATCGTTAAATCTTGTGTCTTCTTATTGAAAGTACACAGTATTGTTAAATCTTGTGTCTTCTAATTGATAG
>NW_013938713.1:0-678 GCF_000517525.1 Limulus polyphemus
TTTCATTGAAATCGGGTTACATTTTGTTATGCTTAAAATGTTGACAACCACTGGCTATAGATTTCTCTAGACCAATCGCAACGTGAGAGTCTTATCGATCGTTCTAGAACCCACTAGAAACACACCGCTAGTATATAAACGGTTAACAGGGCGCATGATGGGTCATTTCTGAATAGTATTTGTTTGTGCGTGCACTTTGACATTATTTTTTATTTTCAATATTATTCATTCGTCGCTATGACAACAAGAGGTTGTGTAAATGGCCCAGATATATTCTGTTATATTTGTGGTAAACTTGTTGTAAAGAAACAAAGACAAAACATTACAGAATTCGTCAAAAAAGCGTATTACGCGTATTTTGGAATAAAACTTGGGGACCAAGACAAATCATGGGATCTGCACAAAGTTTGCACAGTTTTTGTCGTAGATTTGAGACAATGGACTAAAGGTAAGAAAAAGGTCTTTGACTTTTGGAATCCTAATGGTCTGACGTGAGTCTAGAAACCACGAAGATGACTGCTATTTTTGCTCATGTAACGTGCAAGGCTACAACACTTAAAATATAAAGGAAATTCCTTATCCGAACCTTCAGTCTGCTATAAGACCTGTTGCTCATGGGCCTGATGTACGTGTACCTACTCCACAGAGACTCTTGATACAATTTCATCTGATTCTGAA
>NW_013938714.1:0-2102 GCF_000517525.1 Limulus polyphemus
AAGAGTTACACCTAGGTGTTGATGGAGTAGTTGTACCAAGTAAGGCTAAAGATGAGTATGGTGGTTATAAATTCGGTAACTAGAGTTACACCTAGGTGTTCATGGAGTAGTTGTACCAAGTAAGGCTAAAGATGAATATGGTGGTTATAAATTCGGTAACTAGAGTTACACCTAAGTGTTCATGGAGTAGTTGTACCAAGTAAGGCTAAAAATGATTATGGTGGTTATAATTTATGTAACTAGAGTTACACCTAAGTGTTCATGGAGTAGTTGTACCAAGTGAGACTAAAGATGAGTACAGTGGTTATAAATTCGGTAACTAGAGTTACACCTAGGTTTTCCTGGAGTAGTTGTACCAAGTACTGCATGAACACCTAGGTGTAACTCTAGTTACTGAATATTTAACCAACATACTCATCTTTTGCGTTACTTGGTACAACTACTCCTTGCACACCTAGTTAGCGCATGTGTATCCACCATACTTACCTTTAGCACTTCTTGGTACAACAACTCCACGAACACCTAGGTGTAACTATAGTTACCGAATTTATAACCACCACACTCATCTTTGGCGTTATTTAGTATAACAGCTCCACGAACACCTAGGTGTAACTCTAGTTACCGAAATTATAACCACCATTCTCATTTTTTACCTTCCTTTCTTGGTACAACTGCTCCATGAACACTTACGTGTAACTCTAGTTACTGAATTTATAACCAACCTACTCGTTTTTAGTCTTACTTGGTACAATTCTCTAGTTACCGAATTTATAACCACCATACTCATCTTTAGTTACACCTAAGTGTTCATAGAGTAGTTATACCAAGTAAGGCTAAAGATGAATTTGATGGTTATAAATTCGGTAAATAAAATGACACCTAAGTGTTCTTGGAGTAGTTGTACCGAGTAAGGCTAAAGATGAGAATGGTGGTTGTAAATTCTGTAACTAGAGTTACACCTAGGTGTTCATGGAGTACTTGTACCAAGTAAAGCTAAAGATGAGTATGGTGGTTATAAATTCGGTAACTAGAGTTACACCTAGGTTTTCGTGGAGTTGTTGTACCAAATAACGCTAAAAATGAGTATGGGGCTACACATTCAGTAACTAGAGTTACACCTAGGTGTTCAAAGAGTAGTTGTACCAAGTAAGAATAAAGATGAGTATTGTGGTTATAAATTCGGTAACTAGAGTGACGGTACAACTACTCCATGAACAATTAGGTTTAACTCTAATTACCGAATTTATAACCAAAATACTCGTCTTTAGCCTTACTTGGTACAACTGCTACATGAACACCTAGGTTTAATTCGAGTTACTGAATTTATAACCAACCTATTCGTCTTTAGCATTACTTGGTACAACTACTCCATGAACACCTAGGTTTAACTCGAGTTACCGAATTTATAACCACCATACTCATCTTTTGCTTTAGTTGGTACAACTACTCCTTGAACACCTAGGTGAAACTCTAGTTTCCGAATTTAAAACCACCTTACTCAGCTTTAGCCTTTCTTGGAACAACTACTCTATGAACACTTAGGTAAGTAAGGCTAAAGATGAATTTCGTGGTTATAAATTCGGTAACTGGAGTGACACCTAATTGTTCATGGAGTAGTTGTACCAAATAAGGCTAAAGATGAGAATGGTGGTTATAAATTCTGTAACTAAAGTTACACCTAGGTTTTCATGGAGTACTTGTACCAAATAACGCTACAGATGAGTATGGTAGTTACAAATTTGGTAACTAGAGTTACACTTAGGTTTTCGTGGAGTTGTTGTACCAAATAACTCTAAAGATGAGTATGGTGGTTAGAAATTCGGTAACTAGAGTTACACCTAGGTGTTCATGGAGTAGTTGTACCAAGTAATGCTAAAGACGAATAGGTTCGTTATAAATTCAGTAACTAGAGTTACACCTAATTGTTCATGGAGTAGTTGTACCAAGTAAGGCTAAAGATGAATTTGGTTGTTATAAATTCGGTCACTGGAGTGACACCTAATTTTTCATGGAGTAGTTGTACCAAGTAAGGCTAAAGATGAGAATGGTGGTTATAAATTCTGTAACTAGAGTTACACAAAGGTGTTCATGGAGTACTTGTA
>NW_013938715.1:0-685 GCF_000517525.1 Limulus polyphemus
AGGTCACTGTGAATTGAGGAGTTCGAAATGAATTACTTCTTTCATATCCCACCGATTGCAAAGCATCACTTTCTGCAAATGGAGTCCAGGTTTTCTAGTCAGAAGTGGTTTTTGTCTAGGACTGAGCCATTGTTTTTGGCGTTTAATATTCGCAGAGAGAATCTATTTTTCATCATCAGTGACTTCTTCTTTTATAGCTTTTCCCATATCTATACAGGGTCGCTATTTTTGACAGCACGTTTCTACTCTCCTCTGTCTTCGTATTCGTCCCCAACAAGGCCTTTCTCTCTAATATCTCCATCCATGCAATCCTTCCATCTTCTCCTTGGTCTTCCTCTCTTCCTTCTCCCCTCCACCTCCATCCTCCAAAACCCTCTTGCCTATATAATCATCTTCCCTCCTCATCACGTGCCCATACCACTGCAATCTTCTCTCCTGAACTTTTTTCGATATTTCCACCACTTTAGTTGTTCCTCGAATCCTCTTGTTTCTAATCCTATCAAGCCTCATCACTCCACACATCCATCTCAACATTTTCATCTCGGCTACCTCTAATTTCTTCTCTTGAGCCTTTTTGATGGGCCAGGCTTCCGCTCCCTACATCATCGCAGGTCTCACAACGGTTTTATAGACCTTTCCTTTCACCCTTGCACTGATCTTATTGTCGCATAGCACTCCCGATGCA
>NW_013938716.1:0-362 GCF_000517525.1 Limulus polyphemus
TGCTTACAATTGTTAAAGTGTATCATGGCTGTTATATGTAACCTGCTTACAATTGTTAAAGTGTATCATGGCTGTTATATGTAACCTGTTTACAATTGTTAAAGTGTACCATGGCTATTATATGTAACCTGTTTACAATTGTTAAAGTGTACCATGGCTGTTATATGTAACCCGTTTACAATTGTTAAAGTGTATCATGGCTGTTATATGTAACCTGCTTACAATTGTTAAAGTGTACCATGGCTGTTATATGTAACCTGTTTACAATTGTTAAAGTGTACCATGGCTGTTATAAGTAACCTGCTTACAATTGTTAAAGTGTATCATGGCTGTTATATGTAACCTGTTTACAATTGTTAAAG
>NW_013938717.1:0-1152 GCF_000517525.1 Limulus polyphemus
AAAGGAGCGGTTTATTTTGCAATAAGACGTCATGATCTGTTAGATGTGGCTGATTTGGGTTGAATAATCTTATATTTAAAGCACTATTTTTGTTTATTATACCTGAAGGAAAAAAAGAAAAATCAAAGCTCGCCTATTTTGATATAGGATTATGGAATAAATATTGGGAATTTCGATGAAAGGATGTCCATTCTGAATAATACATATCAAGGGCATCTTTGTATTGAAATATGAAGAAAAATAAATTTTTTCAAAATTTTAGCAAAACATGAAGGCTATAGCCTTGGTATTTTCGGCGAAAATGTCAATTTTTTGAAATTTGAAAAACAGTGCTTTTTTTAAGCGCAATGAACAGAAGAATTACGGCTAGTGTTTATTTCGGCAGAAAATTCGAAATTGAGACATTATAACATTAACGAAAAAGTATTATGTCGCGTCAAAAGCTAAATAAAATAGAACTTTGGCTCATTCAGAGTAAGTAGGGCTTTAAATATAAGATTATTCAACCCAAATCACCCACATCTAACAGATCATGACGTCTTATTACAAAATAAACCGCTCCTTTTGGATTATGTTTACTCTGGACGTCATGTAATAAGACGTCATCTGTTAGATGTGGGTGATTTGGGTTGAATAATCTTATATTTAAAGCCCTACTTTTGTTTATTATACCTGAAGGAAAAAAAGCTTTCATCGAAATTCCCAATATTTATTCCATATGTCCATTCTGAATAGTACACATCAAGGGCATCTTTGTATTGAAATATGAAGAAAAATAATTTTTTCAAAATTTTAGCAAAACATGAAGGCTATAGCCTTGGTATTTTCGGCGAAAATGTCAATTTTTTGAAACTTGAAAAACAGTGCTTATTTGAAGCGCAATTCATAGAAGAATTACGGCTAGTGTTTATTTCGGCACGAAAATTCGAAATTGAGACATTATAACATTAACGAAAAAGTATTATGTCGCGTCAAAAGATAAATAAAATTAGAACTTTCGCTCATTCAGAGTAAAGATAATCCAAAAGGAGCGGTTTATTTTGTAATAAGACGTCATGATCTGTTAGATGTGGGTGATTTGGGTTGAATAATCTTATATTTAAAGCCCTAGTTTTGTTTATTATACCTGAAGGAAAAAAAGCAAAATCGAAG
>NW_013938718.1:0-649 GCF_000517525.1 Limulus polyphemus
AGATAAACCTAAGACTGCATTTAGTTATGGCCAAGGTCTCTGGCAATACCATGTGATGCCATACAGGCTTAGCAATGCTCCAGCAACATTTGAGAGGCTGATGGAAAGGTACTGGAAGGCCTGCAATGGAGGATAGCCCTAGTGTACCTGGATGATGTCATTGTATTTGAAACAACTTTTGATGAGGAAATGTCCCGGCTAGAGGAAGTATTCAAGCGTTTGAAAGCAGCAAACCTCAAACTCTATCCCAAGAAATGCCATTTGTTTCAGAAAGAGGTGCTTTACTTGGGTCACATTGTAAGTGAGCATGGTATGCAAACTGATCCTGACAAGGTGAAAGCAGTGCGTGATTGGCCAACCCCAGACAATGTGGGAGAGTTAAGAAGTATCTTGGGACTCTGTACCTATTACCGGAAGTTTGTGAAGGACTTTGCAACTATAGCTGCTCCACTACATGATTTGACAAAAAAAGGCCAGAAGTTTGAATAGACACTTTCTTGCCAGCATGCTTTCCAGACATTGAAAGAAAAATTGGCCTCAGCTCCACTTTTAAAACTTCCAGATCCCCCACTGTCGTACATACTGGATTGTGATGCTAGTAATGTTGGAATTGGAGGAGTGTTGTCTCCGAAAGTGGGTGAAAACGAAC
>NW_013938719.1:0-697 GCF_000517525.1 Limulus polyphemus
CAATTCTCCTTACATGCACAAATTTTCACCTATCACCTCCTTTCACCAAAGTTTTCTTCTTATTTCATTTTCCAGCCTCTGCTAATTTAACATTTTCTTCTGTTACTTCTTATCTGGTTGGTCTTAGCTTCTTTTGCTGTATTTTAAATTCAACCCTATGTTCCAACTACATTTAGTATTTTTCTTTTGGTTTAGTAGTAGTATACAGCATTCATGTTTAATATTAACTGTTATTATTGTTCAGTTACTAATATGTCAGATCTTAGTAAGTGTTTCATAATAAAGCCTAAGGCTTTGTTTCAGGTTACAACTTCACATAAAACTTAAACATCAGGATTTTGTTTGAATTGCTAATAGATCGGAAAATTCTGAATAGATCTGGTGATAGAGTACTTTAGATACTCATGCTTGGATTGACTAAATATGATTGATAATATAGTAATATAGTTAGTTGCTGTTTGAAAGTAGTTTTGAGTTTTGATTCATTGTTCCAGTACATTTATGCCCAACACCCAGCTATCCCCTCCTTTCAAAATTTCTCATCTGAAGGTGTTATGTTACATATTTAAAAAAGAATATAGAGACATACATGATTGAATTCATCACATTAACAGTCATGATATTTATGTTCCTTGTTTCACATAGTCTTGGATTTTCTAAGAATTATGTCTTTATATTTTTTATCTATTTATTCTAA
>NW_013938720.1:0-1640 GCF_000517525.1 Limulus polyphemus
TAAAGTTCCGGCTCTATACTAATGTTTACAACTCTATACTAAAGTTCCGGCTCTATACTAATATTTATAACTCTATTCTAAATATCCGGCTCTATACTAATGTTTATAACTCTATTCTAAAGATCCGGCTCTATACTAATGTTTATAACTCTATTATAAAGATCTGGCTCTATACTAATGTTTATAACTCTATTCTAAAGATCCGACTCTATACTAATGTTTATAACTCTATTATAAAGTTCCGGCTCTATACTAATGTTTAGAACTCAATACTAAAGTTCAGGCTCTATATTAATGTTTATAACTCTATTATAAAGATCCGGCTCTATACTAATGTTTATAACTCTATTATAAAGATCCGGCTCTATACTAATGTTTATAACTCTATTCTAACGATCCGGCTCTATACTTTTGTTTATAACTCTATTATAAAGATCCGGCTCTATGCTAATGTTTATAACTCTATTCTAAAGACCCGGCTCTAAGCTAATGTTTAAAACTCTATTATATAGATCCGTCTCTATACTAATATTTATAACTCTATTATAAAGATCCGGCTCTATATTAATGTTTATAACTCTATTCTAAAGATCCGGCTCTATGCTAATGTTTATAACTCTATACTAAAGTTCCGGCTCTATACTAATGTTTACAACTCTATACTAAAGTTCCGGCTCTATACTAATGTTTATTACTCTATACTAAATTTCCGGCTCTATACTAATGTTTATAACTCTATTATAACGTTCCGGCTCTATACTAATGTTTATAACTCTATTATAACGTTCCGGCTATATACAAATGTTTATAACTCTATTCTAAAGATCCGTCTCCATACTAATGTTTATAACTCCATTATAGCCGGATCTTTCTATGCTAATGTTTATAACTTTATTATAAAGATCCGGCTCTATACTAATGTTTTTAACTCTATACTAAAGTTCCAGCTCTATACTAATGTTTATAACTCTATTATAAAGATCCGGCTCTATGCTAATGTTTATAACTCTATTCTAAATATCTGGCTCTATACTAATGTTTATAACTCTATTCTAAAGTACCGACTCTATACTAATGTTTATAACTCTATTATATAGATCCGGCTCTATATTAATGTTTATAACTCTATGATAAAAGATCCGGCTCTATACTAATGTTTATAACTCTATACTAAAGTTCCATCTCTATACTAATGTTTATAACTCTATTATAAAGATCCGGCTCTATGCTAATGTTTATAACTCTATTCTAAATATCCGGCTCTATACTAATGTATATAACTCTATTATAAAGTTTCGGCTCTATACTAAATTTTAAAACTCTGTTTTAAAGTTCCGGCTCTATACTAATGTTTATAACTCTATTATAAAGATCCGGCTCTATGCTAATGTTTATAACTCTATTCTAAAGACCCGGCTCTATGCTAATGTTTAAAACTCTATTATATAGATCCGGCTCTATACTAATATTTATAACTCTATTATAAAGATCCGGCTCTATGCTAATGTTTAAAACTCTATTATATAGATCCGGCTCTATACTAATATTTATAACTCTATTATAAAGATCCGGCTCTATATTAATGTTTATAACTCTATTCTAAAGATCCGGCTCTATGCTAATGTTTATAACTCTATACT
>NW_013938721.1:0-601 GCF_000517525.1 Limulus polyphemus
CCACCAAGGAAGTTACGGGAAGTTATGTTGCGTCAATCCCATGATACTGTAACAGGAGGACATCTCGGAGTTAAGAAAACATTGAGTCACCTACGACACAGATTTTACTGGATAGGTATGAGACAAGATGTGGAAGAATGGTGCAGAACATGCAGTACATGTAGTGCAAAAAGGGGACCCAAGCATACGGGACACTCACCTTATGAAGAGTTGCCTGAGAGTGTGGCAGAGTTTGTGGAAGTGTTATCGGAAAGGATGGATGATATTCACCATCAAGTGCGTTCAAACTTGAAAGCGTCTGCTGACTCGATGAAGTTAACTTATGATAAGAGATCTACTGAAGTCAACTTTGGACCAGGAGGACAAGGTATGGTTGTATAATCCCAGGAAGACCAAAGGGAAGTCTCCTAAGTTGTCTTCTCCATGGGAAGGCCCATATGACATAGTGGATCGTCTCTCAGACGTGACTTTCCGGGTAAAATGTGGTCGGCGAGGTACGCCAAAAGTGGTGGATGCCAACAGGCTTTGGCGTTATCATGGTCCAGGACATTTCAGTTGGGACGAAGTGGAAAACAGAACAAATGATGCTGCTGAAGACGTG
>NW_013938722.1:0-1456 GCF_000517525.1 Limulus polyphemus
AGTGTGATATGATATCTCACCCATTATTCAATAACATACTGTATTAGTGTGATATAATATAAATCACTCGTTATTTAGTATATACTGTATTATTGTGATATAATATATCTCACAAGTTATTTAGGAAAATACTGTATTATTGTGATATAATATCTGAGCAATTATTTACTAACATATTGTATTATTGTGATATAATATATCTCACTCGTAATTTGGTAGCATAGTGTCTTCTTATGATATAATATATCTCACTCGTTATTTAGTAACATATTGTATTATTGTGATATAATATATCTCACCCGTTATTCAGTAACATATTGTATTATTTGATATAATATATCTCACTAATTGTTTAGTAACATTTTGTATTATTGTGATATAATATAGCTCACCCGTGATTTAGTAATATTTTGTGTTATTGAGATATAACTCACCCCATATTTAGAAACATACTGTAACATTGTGATATAATATATCTCACTTACTAATTACAATATTAATGTAAACCAATTAAAATTCTTAACCATCGGTAAAACATGTATGAAACTTTTTACTAAACAAAGTATCTTAAACATTAAAATCGCTCTTGCTATTACCAAAAACCTGTTCTCCCTGTAGCTAAGATTGTATCCTTCCTAATGATACAATTTCTTCAGGAACAGGTTCATATTATATCAAATAATACAATAAGTTACAAAATAACGGGTGAGATGTTATATCACAATAATACAGTATGTTACTGAAAAACGTCCAGTTAGTGGTTTAGAAGGACAAAACTATAAGGATTTTAAACTGGAGTGCTAGTCTTCAAGAAGAATGTCGTATTTTCGTGTATACGTACGGTAAAAATTGAGAACATGTTTGGCGACGTCTGGGTTCTTACAGTAACCACTATCGTAATTGTATATAACTCAGAAACACGAACTTGCTATTGGAATAAATGTACTATTACACGAAAATAATGTTGACTTAAGGATAAAATATTCGAAAAATTCCACGAATTTTCCCCTTTAAGTGAGAGGCTTTATCTACGAAGGTAAGGGGAGCATAGGGTAAAAATACTTTTAAGAAATTTCCGCTTGAAGTATTGCAACATATCCTCTAGTAAGGAAACAATACACTAGTTCCAGTTTGTAGTAATTTAGAATGAACTGTCAAGTTTGAGTGTATAGACCAGTAAATCGCTTTATTCCGGTATACAGTGGCAGAGAGGTTGTTAGGTTACAAGGACGTTAAGAAGGGGCAAGAGTTGTTTTATGATTGTGAACAGTACATTGGGGTGTTGTGAGTATCAATTTGCTCTTTAAATCAGTGTACTTGTTTTAATAACCCGCATCCAGTCAAGCAGTTCATAACTAAGTAATCTAGAGATTAAGCTATGTTGTTAATCTTCCCAGAAGTATGTCTCGAACTACTATTTAATGAAAAAAAAAGTCAGTTTATTTCTAATAACAAG
>NW_013938723.1:0-561 GCF_000517525.1 Limulus polyphemus
ATTGTAATATCAGTTTTATTGTCATTTTTTCCTCAGTTCTTATTGTAATATTTACGCTACTATCATTCTTTCCTCACTCATTATTGAAATATCAGAACTATTGTCGTTCTTTCCTCACTTATTATTATAGTATCAGTTCTATTGTCATTCTTTCCTCAGTTCTTATTTTAATACCAGTGCTTTTGTCATTCTTTCTTCAGTTCTTTTTGTAATATCAGTGCCATTTTCATTCTTTCCTCACTTAACTTTTGTAATAAAAGTGCTATTGTCATTCTTTCATAAGTTCTTATTGTAGTATCAGTGCCTTTTTCATTCTTTACTCACTTATTATTGTAATATCAGTGCTACTGTAATTCTTTCATCAGTTCTTATTGTAATATCAGTGCCTTTTTCATTCTTTCCTCACTTATTATTGTAATATCAGTGCTACTGTAATTCTTTCCGCAGTTATTATTGTAATATAAATGCTTTGTCATTCTTTCTTCAGTTAATATTATAATATCAGTGCTATTGTTATTCTTTCCCGAGTTATTATAGTAAGATCAGTGCTATTGCCATTCT
>NW_013938724.1:0-875 GCF_000517525.1 Limulus polyphemus
ATAAAAGTCATAAAAATATAGTGTAAGAAAGACTAAAAATACTGCTATAAAAGTCGAAAATATCTAGTCTAAGAAGGCCTAAAAAGACAGTTATGAAAGTCGACAAAATCGAGTGGACGAAAACTAAAAACACGTTTTCAAAGTCAAAAAAATCTAGTGGAAAACTGACTAAAAGGACCTATATCAATGTCAAAAAAATTTAGTGGACGGAAGACTAAAAGACCGTTATAACAGTCGACAAAATATAGTTTAAGAAGGATTAAAATACCATTATAATAGTCATTAAAATATATTGTAAGAAAGACTAAATATACAGCTATCAAAGTCGAAAATATCTAGTCTAAGAAAGCCTAAAAAGTCAGTTATGAAATTCGACAAAATCGAGTGGAAGAAAACTAAAATCACTTTTTCAAAGTCAACAAAATCTAGTGGAAAACGAACTAAAAGGAACCTTATCAATGTCAACAAAATCTGGAGGAAGGAAAACTAAAAGACCGTTATAACAGTCGACAAAATATAGTGGAAAACTCATTGATAAGAGCCCTTTAAATCAGTTTTCCACTAGATTTTGTTGACTTTGAAAACGTGTTTTTAGTTTTCTTCCACTCGATTTTGTCGACTTTCATAACTGACTTTTTAGGCCTTCTTAGACTAGATATTTTCGACTTTGATAGAGGTATTTTTAGTGTTTCTTACGCTATGTTTTAATGATTTTTATAATGGTATTTTTAATCCTTCTTAAACTATATTTTGTCGACTGTTATAAAGGTCTTTTAGTTTTTTTTCCACTAGATTTTGTTGACATTGATATGGATCGTTTTAGTCAAAACTGACTAAAAGGACCCTTATCAATGTCAACAAAAACTGGAGGAAGG
>NW_013938725.1:0-640 GCF_000517525.1 Limulus polyphemus
TCCCAGTCATCTTGACGGCTATTACAAAACTTTGCCAATTCCTGTCCAAATGTCCAGTTGTACTTTTCTACCATCCCATCTGACTGTGGGTGCAATGGCGTTGTCCTGGTCTTTCGGATGCCAAACAACTTGCAGCATTCTTGGAACACAGCTGATTCAAAGTTACGGCCTTGATCTGAATGCAGTTCATATGGCATACCAAATCTGAAGAAGAAGTCACTAATAGCCGAAGCTACAGTTGTAGCTTCCTGATTTGGTATCGCATATGCCTCCGGCCACTTGGTGAAATAATCCATCACCACACAAATGTACTTGTTTCCAGCACGAGTTTGGGGCAGAGGACCAGCAATGTCGACGGCTACCTCTTTCCATTGGTGCACCAACTTGATATAACTTCATTGGAGCACGTCCCTTATGCTTGGGTCCCCTTTTAGCACAACATGTACTGCATGTTCTGCATCATTCTTCCACATCTTGTCTCATACCTATCCAGTAAAATCTGTGTCGTAGGTGACTCAATGTTTTCTTAACTCCGAGATGTCCTCCTGTTACAGTATCATGGGATTGACGCAGCACAGCTTCCCGTAACTTCTTCGGTATAACCGTTTGCCAGGTCATCACTTTCCCATCTGCAGTTTCC
>NW_013938726.1:0-885 GCF_000517525.1 Limulus polyphemus
CTAGGTGTTCATGGAGTAGTTGTACAAAGTATAGCTAATGATGAGTATGGTGGATATAAATTCGAAAACTAGAGTTACACCTAGGTGTTCATGGAGTAGTTGTACCATGTGAGGATAAAGATGAGTATGGTGGTTATAAATTCGGTAACTAGTGTTACTCCTAGGTGTTCATGGTGTAGTTGTACCAAGTAAGGCTAAAGATGAGTATGGTGGATATAAATTCGGAAACTACAGTTACACCTAAGTGTTCATAGAGTAGTTGAACCAAGTAAGGCTAAGGATGAGTATGGTGGTTACAAATTCTCTAACTAGAGTTACACCTAGGTGTTCATGGAGTAGTTTTACCAAGAAAGGCTAAAGATGAGTGTGGAGGTTATAAATTCGGTAACTAGAGTTACACCTACGTGTTCATACAGTTGTTGTACCAAATAACGCTGAAGATGAGTATGGGGTTACACATTCGGTAACTAGAGTTACACCTACGTGTTCGTGAAATAGTTGTACCAAGTAAGGCTAATGATGAGTATGGTGGTTATAAATTCGGTAACTAGAGTTACACCTAGGTGTTCATGGAGTAGTTGTACCAAGTAAGGCTAAAGATGAGTATGGTGGTTATAAATTCGGTAACTAGAGTTACACCTAAGTGTTCATGGAGTAGTTGTGCCAATTAAGGCTAAAGATGAGTATGGTGGTTACACATTCGGTAACTAGAGTTACACCTAGTTGTTCATGGAGTAGTTGTACCAAGTAAGGCTAAAGATGAGTATGGATAGTTATAAATTAGGAAACTAGAGTTACCCCTAGGTTTCATGGAGTAGTTGTACCAAGTAAGGCTAAAGATGAGTATGGTGGTTATAAATTCTGTAACTGGAGTTACACCTAGGT
>NW_013938727.1:0-661 GCF_000517525.1 Limulus polyphemus
TAAAGATTTCTTCCAACCTCATTTGATTATTACCAACTAATGCCGTGGAGTATCCAGTTCATCAAAAGAGACCTTTTCTCAACATATAGTCCTTTTATTTATTTCATTGTTCAACGAACTTCATTAGTTCACTTCAATAAAATGAAGATTTCATGTTACCAGCCTAACAGCATACAGAAGGTAAATAAAAGTAATAAAAGGGTGGGTTATGAAGCAAACGGGAAAGGAATGAACTTTTCATCCATATTCCTTAATTATAGTGTTGTGTTACCCGGTATGGTTTAATTTTCAGGAAAAAACGTCTTCCATTGTGATGATTGGAGTACTGTTGCGTGAGTATGCTTTGTCAGTGTTACAGTGTGTGTGTACTTGCTCAGTATTTCACATTTCTTTGTGAATTACGGTGCATTGTTCATAGCCAGTGCCACTCGCAGTTATATAATATAAGTAGTGTCTCAACTGTTACTGTGCCTGTTGTATCCTAGCCGGCCTGATGAGCCTTGGTATTGTACGAAAGGCATCGTCGGCTCTGGATATAGCTGATGTGGTGTGGTTGATATATATAGTTATACGTACTTCATTATTTATTACGTAGGTTATTATGATTACTAATGTTGTCTTCTTCTATTGACGTTGCAGTTGCTTGGCCTTCTATGGGAAT
>NW_013938728.1:0-1733 GCF_000517525.1 Limulus polyphemus
TACTGTTCATTTTAAGGGAGTTATGGAAGGTTTTGCCTTTTGTACCAGTACTTCGTTCCATTTAGACGGTTCTTCTCAAATTTTTTTGAACGTTCGTTGCATATTTGCATAATCACATGCAAAATTCTAGCTTCGTAATATCATTTTTCCATCTTTTATGGTCCTTTTTTACTATATTGGCTTTCTGAAAGAGTATGTGTACACAGTGAAGCTGTTTGATTCTGCTCTGTTATCGATTTCCTGCTACCCCAGGTTACTAAATCAATGGATCTTAACCAAATTCGGTATGTATATTAACTAGTTCGTTCCACAGTATCATGCAAAGTTTCACCTTCCTACTCTTCGTTTTAAAGGAGTTATGAGTGGTTTTCCGTTTTGTACCAGTACTTCATCACATTTAGACGAACTTCTTAATTTGTATTATGGAAGGTTCGTGGGAATGTTGCACATTTACTTACAAAATTCTAACTTTCTAGTATTGGTTTTACGAATTTTGTGGTCGTTTTTTGTTATTCTTTTATTGGATTCCTTAAAAGGGTATGTGTACTGCAGTGAAGCTTTTGGTTACTGGTTGTTTCTCGATTTCTTTTTACCAGAGGGTCTTGAATTGATGGTTCTTTACCAAATTTGGTATGTAGGTACACTTTATCGTTACACAGTTATATGCAGAGTTTCACCCTCCTATTGTTCATTTTAAAAGAGTTGTGGTAGGTTTTGCGATTTGTACCAGTACTTCGTTCCATTTAGACGTATCTTCTCAAATTTTTTTATGAACGTTCGTTGCATACTTGCGTAATTACATGGAAAATAGTGGCTTTGTATTATCATTTTTCCGTCTTTTATGGTCCTTTTTTACTATAATTGCTTTCTGAAAGAGTATGTGTACTGCAGTGAAGCTTTTTAATTCTGCTCTGTTATCGATTTCCTGCTTTCCCAGGTTACTAAATCGATGGATCTTAACCGAATTCGGTATGTATATTAACTAGTTCGTTCCAAAGTATCATGCAAAGTTTCACCCTCCTACTATTCGTTTTAAAGAAGTTAAGAGAGGTTTGGCGTTTTGTTCTAGTACTTCGTCAAATTAAGACGAATCTTCTTAATTTGTTTATGGAAGATTCGTGGGAACGTTGCACATTTACTTACAAAATTCTAACTTTCTAGTATTAGTTTTACGATTTTTGTGGTGGTTTTTTGTTACCCTTTTATTGGCTTCCCTGAAAGCGTAAGTGTACTGCAGTAAAGCTTTTGATTACTGATTGTTTCTCGATTTCTTGTCACCAGAGTGTCTTGAATTGATGGTTCTTTACCAAATTTGGTATGTAGGTACACTTTATCGTTACACAGTTATATGTAGAGTTTCACCCTCCTACTGTTCATTTTAAGGGAGTTATGGAAGGTTTTGCGTTTCGTACCACTACTTCGATCCATTTGGACGTATCTCCTCAAATTTTTTTGAACGTTCCTTGCATATTTGCGTAATCACATGCAAAATTCTAGCTTCGTATTATCATTTTCCACCTTTTATGGTCCTTTTGTACTATATTGGCTTTCTGAAAGAGTATGTGTACTGCAGTGAAGCTGTTTGATTCTGCTATGTTTACGATTTCCTGCTACCCAAGGTTACTAAATCGATGGATCTTAACCAAATTCGGTAAGTATATTAACTAGTTCGTTCCACAGTATCATGCATAGTTTCACCCTCCTACTATTCGTTTTAAAGGAGTTAAGGGAGG
>NW_013938729.1:0-691 GCF_000517525.1 Limulus polyphemus
CTAATATTAGTTTTACGATTTTTGTTGTCGTTTTTTGTTTCTCTTTTATTGGCTTCCCTGAAAGCATATGTGTAATGCAGTGAAGCTTTTGGTTACTGATTGTTTCTCGATTTCTTGTTACCAGAGGGTTTTGAATTGATGGTTCTTTACCAAATTTGGTATGTAGGTACACTTTATCGTTACACAGTTATATGCAGAGTTTCATTCTCCTACTGCTCATTTTAAGGGAGTTATGGAAGGTTTTGTGTTTTGTAGCAGAACTTCGTACCATGTAAACGGATCTTCTCAATTTTTTTATGAAAGTTCGTTGCATACTTGCGTAATTACATGCAAAATTCTTGCTTCGTTTTATCATTTTTGAGTTCTTTTCTGATCATTTTTTATTACTTTATTGGCTTTCTGAAAGAGTATGTGTACTGCACTGAAGCTTTTTGATTCTGCTCTGTTATCGATTTCATACTACTCCAGGTTACTAAATCGATGGATCTTAACCAAATTCGGTATGTATATTAACTAGTTCGTTCCACAGTATCATACAAAGTTTCACCTTCCTACTATTCCTTTTAACAGAGTTACGGGATGTTTTGTGTTTTGTACCAGAACTTCGTAACATTTAGACGAATCTTCTTAATTTTTTATGGAAGGTTGGTGGGAATATTGCACATTTACTTAGAAAATTCTAACTTTTTAG
>NW_013938730.1:0-839 GCF_000517525.1 Limulus polyphemus
GTACACAGTATCGTTAAATCTTGTTGTCTTTTTATTAGACAGTACACAGTATCGTTAAATCTTGTGTCTTCTTATTGACAGTACACAGTATCGTTAAATCATGTGCCTTCTTATTGACAGTACACAGTACTGTTAAATCTTGTATCTTTTTATTGACAGTACACAGTATCGTTAAATCTTGTGTCTTCTTATTGAGAGTACACAGTATTGTTAAATCTTGTGTCTTCTTATGGACAGTACACAGTATCGTTAAATCTAGTGACTTCTTATTGACAGTACACAGTATCGTTAAATCTTGTGTCTTCTTATTGACAGGACAAATTATTGTTAAATCTTGTGTTTTCTTACTGACAGTACACACTATCGTTGAATATTGTGTCTTCTTATTGACAGTACACAGTATCGTTAAATAAGAAGACACAAGATTGACAGTACACAGTATTGTTAAATCTTGTGCCTTCTTATTGACAGTACACAGTATCGTTAAATCTTGTGTCTTCTTATTGACAGGACACATTATTGTTAAATCTTGTGTTTTCTTATTGACAGTACACAGTATCGTTAAATCGTTTGTGTTCTTATTGATAGTACACAGTATTTATAAATCTTGTGTCTTCTTATTGACAGAACACAGTATCGTTAAATCTTGTGTCTTCTTATTGACAGTACACAGTATTGTTAAATCTTGTGTCTTTTTATTGACAGTACACAGTATCGTTAAATCTTGTGTCTTCTTATTGAGAGTACACAGTATTGTTAAATCTTGTGTCTTCTTCTTGACAGGACACATTATTGTTAAATCTTGTGTTTTCTTACTGACAGTATACATTATCGTTAAA
>NW_013938731.1:0-871 GCF_000517525.1 Limulus polyphemus
TTAACTTAGGTAATATAATGATAATAACAATAAATCTTTTATACGAGGTACACTCGCTAGGACTAACAGCTCACGAGTAGCACCAGCTATATCTAACTTGGTTCGTGTAACATTTGCTTCATGTTACCGCATATTTTGACACTTATTATGTCGGGAATTTTAAAAATCACGGCCCAAAAGGCAATAAAACAATGAATAATTATGAACAGTTGTGTATGGTTAAGAAGTTTTAAACTATTTAGTGTAAAGAAATGTTGTTTCCTGCTACAATTTGAAGTAATTCTAGAAATAAAAAATATGTAATTTTGATTTATTTTGTATTTTTTATGGTGGTTACGAGGTCGGTCAAATTGATCTAGTGTGTACTGAATAAAAATAGAACAAATAAGAGATAACATATGAAGATTTATCGAAAAAAAGAGATAGTTAAACTAACGGTCGGACCGTCAGTAAGGGCAACAGCGCCACGGTTACTGAGGCGCTGCATATGTCATGTAATACGTTTACTCAAGCATATTATCTTAATTTGTAGGTAAATCCATTATTGAACGAGACAAATATTATACACAGTTGATAATTTACATTATCTACTTTTACAATTATCTGTTGCCTTATGCACAAAACACTTATTAATATCCCATATTCATTAGTTTTATAGGTTTTACTTCTCTATTTCATATATCATATAACATATAATTATCTGTCCTGAAAAACACAATATTTAAGATACCTAAAGTTTCAATTTCAAAAATAAAACCATTACTTCAATGAGACAGTCACAATGTTATTCGATAACCTATTGTGTTTTTTATGACTTAAGTAACGATTTAATGCACATTTATCATACTCTAGTTTATTATTATAGATATTG
>NW_013938732.1:0-1192 GCF_000517525.1 Limulus polyphemus
TAGGTGTAACTGTAGTTACGGAATTTATAACCACCATACTCATCTTTAGCCTTACTTGGTACAACTACTCCAGGAACACATAGGTTTAACTCTAGTTATCGAATTTATAACCCCATACTCATCTTTAGCCTTACTTGGTACAACTACTCCATGAACACCTAGGTGTAACTCTAGTTACGGAATTTATAACCACCATACTCATCTTTAGCCTTACTTGGTACAACTACTCCAGGAACACATAGGTTTAACTCTAGTTATCGAATTTATAACCCCATACTCATCTTTAGCGTTATTTGGTACAATAACTCCACGAACAACTAGGTGTAACTCTAGTTACCGAATTTGTAACCACTATATTCATCTGTAGCGTTATTTGGTACAACAACTATTCGTGGACCTAAGTGTAACTCTACTTACCGAATATATAACCACCATACTCATCTTTAGCTTTACTTGGCACAACTACTACATGAACACCTAGGTGTAACTCTAGTTACCGAATTTATTACCACAATATTAATCTTTAGCCTTACTTGGTACAACTACTCCATTAACACTTAGGTGTAACTCTAGTTACCGAATTTATAACCACCATATTCATCTTTATCATTACTTGGTACAACTACTCCATGAACACCTAGGTGTAACTCTAGTTACCGAATTTATAAGCACCATACTCATCTTTAGCCTTACTTGGTACAACTACTCCATCAACACCTAGGTGTAACTCTAGTTACCGAATTTATAACTACCATACTAATCTTTAGCTTTTTCTGGCACAAATACTCCATGAACACCTAGGTGTAACTATAGTTACCGAATTTGTAACCACCATACTCATCTGTAGCGTTATTTGTTACAACAACTCCACGAATACCTAAGTGTAACTCTAGTTACCGAATTTATAACCACAATACTCATCTTTAGCTTTACTTGCCACAACTACTACATGAACTCCTAGGTGTAACTATAGTTACCGAATTTGTAACCAGCATACTCATCTGTAGCATTATTTGGTACACCAACTCCACGAACACCTAGGTGTAACTATAGTTACACAATTTATAACCACCATATTCATCTTTAGCCTTACTTGGTACAACTACTCCATGAACACCTAGGTGTAACTATAGTTACCGAATTTATAACCACCATACTCATCTTTAGCTTTACTTGGCACAACTACTACATG
>NW_013938733.1:0-403 GCF_000517525.1 Limulus polyphemus
TATCCTCTATGGTGCCAGGTTTACCATCAGGACAGACCATGCTGCATTACGCTGGTTAAGATCATTAAAGAACCCAGAGGGCCAACTGGCACGTTGGATCGGAAAAATAGACCAGTATAATTATGATATTTAATATAGAGAAGGAAAATCTCATGGAAATGCCGATGGACTGAACCGAAGACCCTGCAAAGATTACTGCAGACCTAGCTGCAAAAGAGAGGTTGAACTAACCAGATGTCATCAAGATGAAGTCAAGGTGACTGAAGGAGTTGATGATGGTGGAATGGAACCAAGTATAGATATTAAAGAAGAGCAGGAGAAAGATCAAGGTTTGAAGCCAATAATTGATTTTCTACAAGTAAGTGTTTTGTGCCCTGTTTGGGAGAAGGTGACTAGCTTAAGA
>NW_013938734.1:0-594 GCF_000517525.1 Limulus polyphemus
ACGAGAAAAGAAACAAGAAGAGAGAATACAACAGTTGTTAGAGGAGAAAGAAAACAAACAAGAAGAACGAGAAGAGAAATTACAGCAGTTGTTGGAGGAGAAAGAAAATAAACAAGAATAACGAGAAAAGAAACAAGAAGAGAGACTACAGCAGTGGCAACGGGAACAAGAAAGGAAACAAGAAGTACAAACGGAAAACATTAGTAAATTTAAAAGCAAATTAGATACGTTAAAGGGCGATTTATTGTCTTATACACAAGGAGGATACATTAACCATCGACTTAATCAGCCCCAGAAAATGGCAAGCCCCTTCCAGATCCCGCAGCTAAACCCTAATGCAGACATCTTCAGCCCTGTTGGAAAGTCACATCCCAGATATGAATGTCAGTAATAGGAGTGATCCAGTATGAAGGAAGCCACAGGAATTCGATAGGAAGGCACCGTGGGAAGCATATAGAGCACAGTCTGAGATACTGGCAGAAATGAACGGATGGACAGAGGAGCAGAAAGCAGTATATCTGGCAACTAGCTTGAAGGGACAACCACTGGAAATACTTGGACAGTTGTCAGCAGACGACAGACACAACTATAGAG
>NW_013938735.1:0-693 GCF_000517525.1 Limulus polyphemus
CTGAAGTGCGCCTCCTCTATCGCAGTCTTTGACAAAGCAGTATGATAACCAACATTTCCCAGGCATTGTTTGACAACTAGCACCAGTAATATCGCCTTCACACACACACTGATGAAGGAAAAAACAACATATTAATATTTTAATAACATAAGGCAAAATTCGAACGATAACATAGTATTTACTAGTTAAATAATAGTTCAGAATGTTTTATTATAAGATAATGGTTAATTCATAATCATGTATTACTATTCTTAACTGAATTATGTATGAATATTTAAAATAAGTTTGTATATTTAGAACTTAAAAGATACCAAGGAAATGCCTTCGTTCTAAGATTAATATATATGAAAGGTTCACTAAGATAAATAAACTGTAGCGATTATAAGTCTAACATTTGAAGAACATCCATTCAGCTTTACTGATACTAACTTTCCTGTTCATGCATTTACCGAAGACACAGAACTTCCAGGTCTTATCATCCCACACAGACACCTTTGACCAGTCAACTTCCTTCCCACTCTCACATTCAGTTTTCTCTAAAAATG
The DNA here is from genome assembly GCF_000517525.1 of Limulus polyphemus. NCBI lineage: Eukaryota > Metazoa > Arthropoda > Merostomata > Xiphosura > Limulidae > Limulus > Limulus polyphemus. Next base: position 546 of record NW_013938735.1, read on the forward strand.
AATCAAATTCATTTTCTTTTCTTGTTAAATGTGTCTCATATTTATGGTACACTAAAGAATGAACGTAACGAGGAAGGATATTTTATAGCGAAATTATTAAACGACGTAGAGCAAACGGAGAAAACATTTCGAAGAAGATTGTCGTCAG
>NW_013938736.1:0-553 GCF_000517525.1 Limulus polyphemus
CACTTTAACGTTGCGTAGTAATATGCAGAGTTTTACCTTCCTACTGTTTGTTTAAAGGAGTTATGGAAGTTTTGCGTTTTGTACCAGTACTTCGTTCCATTAGGAGGGATCATCTCCAAATTGTGTATGAACGTTCGTTGCATACTTGCGTATTTACATGCAAAATTCTAGCCTTCTATTGTCATTTTTGCGTCTTTTGTGGTCGTTTTATGTTACTCTTTTATTCGCTTTTCTGAAAGCGTATGTGTACTGCAGGGAAGCTTTTCGGTTACTAATTGTTTTTTGATTTCTTGTTACCAGAGGGTCCTAAATTTATGATTCTTCACCAAATTTGGTATGTAGGTACACTTTAACGTTGCCTAAGTAATATGCAGAGTTTTACCTTTCTACTGTTTGTTTTAAAGGAGTTATGGAAGGTTTTGCGTTTTGTACCAGTACTTCGTTCCATTTGGACGGATCTTCTCGAAATTTTTTCAGTAACGTTCGTTGCATACTTGCGTATTTACATGCAAAATTCTAGCTATCTATTATCATTTTTGCGTACTTTTGTGGT
>NW_013938737.1:0-398 GCF_000517525.1 Limulus polyphemus
TTTTGTTATGAACGTTCGTTGCGTACTTGCGTATTTACATGCAAAATTCTAGTTTTGTATTATCATTTCTGCGACTTCTCTGGTCCATTTTGTTACTACTCTATTGGCTTTCTGAAAGAGTATGTGTACTGCAGTGAAGCTTTTTGATATTGCTCTGTTATAGATTTCTTGCCATCAGAGGGTTCTAGATTGACGGATCTTAACCAAATTTGATTTGTATATTCACTAGTTCGTTCCACAGTATCATGCGAAGTTCCACCTTCCTACAATGCGTTTAAAGGGAGTTATGGCAGGTTTTGCGTTTTTTACCAGTACTTTGTCCCATTTAGACGAATCCTTTTGAATTTTTTAATGAAGGTTCACGTCAACCTTGCGAAATTTACATACAAAACTCTAGA
>NW_013938738.1:0-479 GCF_000517525.1 Limulus polyphemus
GACACATTATTGTTAAATCTTGTGTTTTCTTACTGACAGTACACATTATCTTTGAATATTGTAACTTCTTATTGATAGTACACAGTATTGTTAAATCTTGTGTCTTCTTATTGACAGTACACAGTATCGTTATATCTTGTGTCTTCTTATTGACAGTACACAGTATCGTTAAATCTTCTGTCTTCTTATTGACAGAACACAGTATCGTTAAATCTTGTGTCTTTTTATTGATAGTATACAGTATTGTTAAATGTTGTGTCTTCTTATTGACAGTACACAGTATTGTTAAATCTTGTGTCTTCTTATTGACAGTACACAGTATAGTTAAATCTTGTGTCTTCTTATTGACAGTACACATTTATTGTTAAATCTTGTGTCTTCTTATTGACAGTACACAGTATTGTTAAATCTTGTGTCTTCTTATTGACAGTACACAGTATTGTTAAATCTTGTGTCTTCTTATTGACAGTACATAGTAT
>NW_013938739.1:0-1360 GCF_000517525.1 Limulus polyphemus
AACGATAATGTGTACTATCATAACAAGTCATAACTTTTAATGATACAGTGTACTATCAATAACAAGCAACAAGATTTAACAATACTGTGTCCTGTCAATAAGAAGATACAGGATTTATCAATAATGTGTACTGTCAATAAGAAGACACAAGATTTAACAATACTGTGTCCTGTCAATAAGAAGATACAGGATTTATCAATACTGTGTATAGTCAATAAGAAGAAATATAATTTAACAATACTGTGTCCTGTCAATAAGAAGAAAAAGGATTTATCAATACTGTGTACTGTCAATAAGAAGACACAAGATTTAACGATACTGTGTACTATCATAACAAGTCATAACATTTAATGATACTGTGTACTATCAATAACAAGCCAAAAGATTTAACGATACTGTGTACTGTCATTAAAAACACACAAGATTTAACAATACTGAGTCCTATCAATAAGAAGATACAGGATTTATCAATACTGTGTACTGTCAGTAAGAAGACACAAGATTTAACGATACTGTGTACTGTCAATAAGAAGAGACAAGATTTAACAATACTGTGTCCTGCCAATAAGAAGATACAGGATATATCAATACTGTGTACTGTCAATAAGAAGACACAAAATTTAACAAAATTGTATCCTGTCAATAAGAATATACAGGATTTATCAATACTGTGTACTGTCAATAAGAAGACACAAGATTTAATAATACTGTGTCCTGTCAATAAGAAGATACAGGATTTATCAATACTGTGTCCTGTCAATAAGAAGACACAAGATTTAACGATACTGTGTACTATCATAACAAGTCATAAGATTTAATGATACTGTGTACTATCACTAACAAGCCAAAAGATTTAACGTTACTGTGTACTGTCAATAAATACTGTGTCCTGTCAATAAGAAGATACACACAGTATTATTAAATTATGTGTATTCTTATTGACAGTACACAGTATTGATAAATCCTGTATTTTCTTATTGACAGGACACAGTATTGATAAATCCTTTATCTTCTTATTGACAGGACACAGTATTGTTAAATTGTGTCTTCTTATTGACAGTACACAGTATTGATAAATCCTCCTGTCAACAAGAAGATACAGGATTTATCAATACTGTGTACTGTCAATAAGAAGACACAAGATTTAACAATACTGTGTCCTGTCAATAAGAAGATGCAGGATTTATCAATACTGTGTACTGTCAAAAAGAAGACACAAGCTGTCAATAAGAAGACACAAGATTTAACAATACTGTGTCCTGTCAATAAAAAGACACAAGATTTAACAATACTGTGTCCTGTCAATAAGAAGACAAGATTTAACGATACTGTGTACTGTGAATAAGAAGACACAAGATTT
>NW_013938740.1:0-861 GCF_000517525.1 Limulus polyphemus
GGCAGGAAAGGCTGCTACCCAGAAAGGTTGTTGGAACTGTGGAGAGCAAGGACATATGAAGAGCCAGTGTAAGAAGAATACCACCAATAAGTCAGCCTCAGGGAAACCAGTAGTGGTTGGTGCTGAGGGACGCCCACCAACCCCCATCGTGAAAGTCCCAACAGCTAAGTGTAAAATGGCAAGCACATATAGTGTTTGTGTGATAGGAAAGCTGGATGGCCAAAGGTGCAACTTTATCATAGATTCTGCATCTCAGCAAACCCTTGTGAGTATCAAGGTGCTGGATCACAAAGGAGTACCAGAATCTGTGCAGAAGCTCTGTAGTGTGACAGGACATTATGCAAGGTTGAGGGGACAAGTGTGGGTAACTATTGAGCTCATGGGCATGAAGAACAGACAGAAAGTATACTTGGCTGACATTGAAGACCAATGCATATTAGGGTTAGAGTACTTACTACCGAGGAAGTGTGTAATTAATTTTGATAAAATGACGTTTAGGAACAACAAAGGCGAAATTTCAATAAGTGTTAAAAGAGAGGTTGGAGTAAACAGGTGTCATCAAGCTGAAGTCAAAATGATTGAAGGAGTTGATGATGGTGAAGTTGAACCAGGTATACATATTAAAGCAGAGCAGGAGAAAGACCAAGATTTGAAGCCAGTAACTGATTTTCTAAAAGCAATTGTTTTGTGCCCTGCTTGGGAGAAGGTGTCTAGCTTAAGCCCTGTGATAAAGAGCTACTGGGCACAATGGGACCAGTTGAAGCTTGAAGATGGTATTCTTCTCTGGAGATGGGAAACTGCAGATGGGAAAGTGACGACCTGGCAAACAGTTATACCGAGAAAGTTACGGGCAGTTGTGCT
>NW_013938741.1:0-693 GCF_000517525.1 Limulus polyphemus
TCGGTAATGGTCACATCAGTGGTAGAAACTTCATTAACGGCTTCACTGTTTCCCTTCTCAAAACTGGGTAGAGTTTCTTCTTTGACAGTGGCTTTTTCAGGTGACACGTTTTCAGCAGCATCACTCATTCCATTGTTTACTTCGTTCCAACTGAAATGGCCTGGACCGTGATAATGCCAAAGCCTGTTGGCATGCACCACCTTTGGCTTACCTCGCCGACCACATTTTATTCGGAAAGTCACGTCTGAGAGACGATCCACTATGTCATGTGGGCCTTTGAATGGAGATGACAACTTAGGAGACTTCCCTTTGGACTTCCTGGGATTATACAACCACACCTTGTCTCGTGGTTCATAGTTGACCTCAGTAGATCTCTTATCATAACATAGCTTCATGGAATCAGCAGACGTTTTCAAGTTTAAACGCACTTGATAATGAATATCATCCATCCTTTCAGATAACACTTTCACGAACTCTGATACATTTTCAGGCAACTCTTCGTAATGTGGGCGTCCTGTTATCAGATCCATTGGCAACCGAAGTTCCCGACCAAACATCAGCTTTGCTGGAGTTTATCCAGTGGCTGCATGCTCTGCTGTCCTATAGGCCATCAACAATGGATGGAGTAAGACATGCCAATTCCTGTCCCAGTGTCCAGTTGTACTTGTCTACCATCCCATTGGACTGTGGGTT
>NW_013938742.1:0-593 GCF_000517525.1 Limulus polyphemus
TAAACAGTATATATATGTAACACTATCTACATAACAATATTCACAGCGACTTCATTTAAATAGCATACAGGTAACACTATCAATATAACAATATTCACAGCGACTACATTTAAATAGCATACATGTAACACTATCAATATAACAATATCCACAGCGATTTCATTTAAATAACATACATGTAACATTATCAATATAACAATATTCACAGCGACTACATTTAAACAGTATATATCTAACACTATCAATATAACAATATTCACAGCGACTACATTTAAACAGCATACAGGTAACACTATCAATATAACAATATTCACAGCGACTACATTTAAACAGCATATATGTAACACTATCAATATAACAATATTCACAGCGATTACATTTAAATAGCATACAGGTAACACTATCAATATAAAAATATTCACAGCGACTACAATTAAATAGCATACATGTAACACTATCAATATAACAATATTCACAGCGACTACATTTAAATAGCATACAGGTAACACTATCAATATAACAATATTCACAGCGATTTCGTTTAAATAGCATACATGCAACACTATCAATATAACAATATTCACAGCGACTAC
>NW_013938743.1:0-580 GCF_000517525.1 Limulus polyphemus
CCGAAGTTCCCGATCAAATATCAACTTTGCTGGAGTGTATCCAGAGGTTTCATGCTCTGCTGTCCTATAGGCCATCAATAGTGGAGGGAGTAAGACATCCCAGTCATCTTGGCGGCTATTACAAAACTTTGCCAATTCCTGTCCTAATGTCCAGTTGTACTTTTCTACCATCCCATCAGACTGTGGGTGCAGTGGCGTTGTCCTGGTCTTTCGGATGCCAAACAACTTGCAGCATTCTTGGAACACAACTGATTCAAAGTTACGGCCTTGATCTGAATGCAGTTCATATGGCATACCAAATCTGAAGAAGAAATCACTAATACCCGAAGCGACAGTTGTAGCTTCCTGATTTGGTATCGCATATGCCTCAGGCCACTTGGTGAAATAATCCATCACCACACAAATGTACTTGTTTCCAGCACGAGTTTGGGGCAGAGGACCAGCACTGTCGACGCCTACTCTTTCCATTGGTGCACCAACTTGATATAACCTCATTGGAGCACGTCCCTTATGCTTGGGTCCCCTTTTAGCACAACATGTATTGCATGTTCTGCACCATTCCTCCACATCTTGTCTCATA
>NW_013938744.1:0-504 GCF_000517525.1 Limulus polyphemus
AATAACATATCTCTACTGAGGTTCATATACACCAAAGTATAGTGTATCTCTACATTATTACACACAGTACTTTCTACTGAATAACATACCTCTACTGTGGTTCATATACACCAAAGTATAGTTTTATCTTCTATTATTACATACAGTACCTCTACTGAAAAACATACTTCTACTGTGGTTCATATACACCAAAGTATAGTTTGTCTCTTCATTTTTACACACAGTACTTGCTACTGAATAACATACTACTATTGTGGTTCATATACACCAAAGTATAGTGTATCTCTTCATTATTACACACAGTACTTGCTAATGAACAACATACTTCTACTGTGGTTCATATACACCAAAGTATAGTTTATATCTTCATTATTACACACAGTACTTGCTACTGAATAACATACCTCTACCGTGGTTCATATACAACAAAGTATAATGTATCTTTTTATTATTACACACAGTACTTGCTACTGAACAACATACTTCTACTGTCGTTCATATACA
>NW_013938745.1:0-2339 GCF_000517525.1 Limulus polyphemus
TTATTTCTTAAAGTTTAAGAAAAATACAGATTTTCTAAGGAAAGCACCTTACACCTATGGTGTGAACCTCACATGATACTATGGGATAAACTCATGCTTCCCATATCATCAACTGCGGCTATTTTGAACATAGTGCAAAATTCTAAAATAAGATTCAATACATAATCAGACTAATTTAGTAAATATTTTTGCATTTTAAATTATCTCCAGTGTTTTGAACACATTAATAGACTTTGTGGAATTGCCACTGTTTTTTATTTTTTGATGGCTTTGTGAGGATGTCATTGAAAAAGACTGGCTCAATCTGGTAAAGATGTACCTGCTTGCAAACTTTCAGCATTATCATGGTAAGTATGATAGCCAAAATTGTTTAATTGTATTCAACATGTTTTTGGGTACATGTGCATCAAAAACAATGAATAAATAGCTTAAAACCTATCTTCAAACATTTTCTGTTCCAAAAAAAGAATACCCACTGTGGATTATATGGTGTTCTAGGGTCTACTTTGAACTTTGCTAAGACCTTTGTGAAAAAACATCGTGAACAACTGACAACTTGGTTGTGTTAAAACATCAAGATCAAGAAATTGGTAGTTGATGTAAGAGAGTTCTTCAAAAACATAGAGCAGACGATTCAAAACAAGGATGGAACAAAGGTCCTATCAGAGAATATATATAAAACTATGATGAAACCAACCTTTCGGACAACCATGGAACACAGAAATGTGTGTTCAAGAGAGGAGAGAAGTACCCAGAGGAAATAAGAGAAAGCACAAAAGCAGCAATATCCATCACGTTCTTTGGTTCTCCTACTGGAGATATGCTCCCAAGTTTGAAACTGTCTTTGTCCCTCATAATAAGCACCAACAATGTCAAAGATATTACATAAAGACAATCTCAGTAGTCATTCAGGTGAAAGTGTGTTACACTTATCAGCAGAACACATCATTCGCTTTGTACGCATTTCTAGCAATTCAACACACTTGTATGACCTGAAACTGCAGAGCAACTTACTATTTGAATAAACATGCACATGCACTTCAGTTCAACAGTTGTAACCCCAGATGAAAATAAATAAACTTTATTAGATATTTTAAAAACATATTACCAGCTTATCAAAGTTTTTAAGAAGGTGTAATGTTAGATCATAGAAAAACTTTATAAACTTATTTATTGACAATAAAACGAACAGTAGTAGTTATCTGGATTGTTGCATGATACACCACCAGAAGGCGAAACGTGTAATCAATACAAAACTCCCTACTCACTATAGCATACAAAGTACCCTGATTCACATCATCCAAATTCATGCACAATTATGCAAACACACACAAACCATCTCCGATGGACTTCCGCCTAATTCGCTAAATTACTTTGCAAACAATTGGCAAAAATGACCTACTATGTGAAGTAGATCGTTATTGCATACATTATGGAAGTGGACCTAAGTATCTCTCTCCAATTAACATATATCTTAGAAATAAGAATTTAATAATGTCACCTAACACTAGACCAAAACTCACATTAGTTTTAAGCTGACCCGACAGCATTGAAATGTATTAATATAAAATGTTCTCGATTAGTATTGGAACTAATGAAGTGTGTAAATATGTTCAACATATAACTTTGTGGAGCTACGATTGTAAGACATCAGCGCATTCTGGTGACACTTTTTGTACTGTGATGTCACTGTCTCTGGTGTGTGGCAGTATGACATCGTCGTCACTACCCTTTTTCTAACAATATTGCCTAATGTCGAGGGAGTTTATTAATGTGTTTGGGTGCTATGTTTATCCATGCTGGACATGTATATTCTATGACTGGACATAAATAGGTTTTATATAATTTGATTATATTATCTGGTGAGATTCCACAGCTCTACTCCTTGCATAATTCATATATTTCAAAATTTTTGTTAGTATATTATTTATGTATTTAACCCTCATTATTTTACAGTCGTAGGTTAATCCTAAGAAACTTCTCCAGACCACAAAAGTTCCATTCATATATAATTCGGGTGGGTCATTTTTGTGTCTTGTCTGTTTTGTAAATAGTAATTGATTTTTGGGACGTTTATTTGAATTCGATATTTTTACAGTATTCCACAGTTTTGTTGGTTTCTTGTAATACTGTATTTGTTACACCTGTTGTTTTTATAAATATTGAATGATTATCTTACAACATAATAAATGTCATTATTATAGAACAACAACAACTTTCATTTTTTCTCCATAAATCTTTGAGGACTGAACTTTCTTCTACAATAAAGACGGATCTTATATTACATAGGTGTTATTAAACACAGTGTCAAGTAGGGAATACAAAGCTGGTCACGTGGG
>NW_013938746.1:0-524 GCF_000517525.1 Limulus polyphemus
CCTAGATGTCAACATCAATTTACACCATCGTTTCTAACATTATCTACATGTCAACATCAATTTCACGTTACAGTCTCTAACACTACCTGCATGCCAACATCAATTTCACGTTACAGTCTTTAACAGTACATACATGTCACCATCAATTTCACATTAGAGTCTCTAACAGTACCTACATGTCAACATCAATTTCACGTTTTAGTCTCTAACAGTACTTACATGTCAACATTAATTTCACGTTACAGTCTTTAACAGTACATACATGTCAACATCAATTTCATATTAGAGTCTCTAACAGTACCTACATGTCAACATCAATTTCACGTTATAGTCTCTAACAGTACTTACATGTCAACATTAAATTTCACGTTACAGTCTCTAACAGTATCTACATGTCAACATCAATTTCACGTTACATTCTCTCACAGTACCTACATGTGAACACTAATTTCACGTTACAGTATTTAACAGTATCTACATGTCAACATCAATTTCACGTTACAGTATTTAACAGTATCTACATG
>NW_013938747.1:0-646 GCF_000517525.1 Limulus polyphemus
ATAAAACTGCAAATATTAATATGAAAAAAAGCGCCAGTATTTCCACTTTCCATCATTTGTCCAGAGAATTATGAATTTATGGTCCATGAATGTGATTTTTCATGCCGATTCCAAGATTCTCACCATTTACAAATACGCACCTTGGTACACATGAGAGTTTCTAACAGAACTGGACTTTAACTTCAAACTCCACCTAACTCTGCTATATAGTTTCACAACGAAACGTCCTAATCACACCCCATTTCCATAGAAGACTTTTTAATTGTAACTACTGATTGTAATGGTCACGAACTGTTGACAAAAGAAAGTATACATGTTATGAACGAAAATCCAAGTCTCATTAGAAATTTAAACTCTTTCCCCCTTGCTTTATTCAAATATCTCTTTTTTTTTAACTGAATATTTTATAAGTTTTCTAACACTATTCATTCTATTTTTATATTAGTAATTCATGTAAAGATTGTTCGATGTTTACGTTTTTTTGCCGTTGCTCTACTATTCATTATTAGACTTCGTTTTCCACCAAATGTATCAATTACTTCTTTTGTAGGATTAGGAAGCGTTTTTAGCCTCTGGTGGTGGCCTTTGGTGTTTGGTTTCCACGTTCCTGAAGACAGAATATGTGTAATTCCGAAACATTCATTAA
>NW_013938748.1:0-806 GCF_000517525.1 Limulus polyphemus
TAAGAAGACACAAGATTTAATAGATACTGTGTACTGTCAATAAGAAGACACAAGATTTAACGATACTGTGTACTGTCAATAAGAAGACACAAGATTTAACGATATGTGTACTGTCAATAAGAAGACACAAGATTTAACGATACTGTGTACTGTCAGTAAGAAGACACAAGATTTAACGATACTGTGTACTGTCAATAAGAAGACACAAGATTTAACGATACTGTGTACTGTCAATAAGAAGACACAAGATTTAACGATACTCTGTACTGTCAATAAGAAGACACAAGATTTAACGATACTGTGTACTGTCAATAAGAAGACACAAGATTTAACAAAACTGTTTATTGTCAATAAGAAGACACAAGATTTAACAATACTGTGTACTGTCAATAAGAAGACAAGATATTTAACAACACTGTGTACTTTCAATAAGAAGACACAAGATTTAACAAAACTGTGTACTGTCAATAAAAAACACAAGATTTAACGATACTGTGTACTGTCAATAAGAAGACACAAGATTTAACGATATTGTGTACTGTCAATAAGAAGACACAAGATTTAACGATACTGTGTACTGTCAATAAGAAGACACAAGATTTAACGATGCTGTGTACTGTCAATAAGAAGACACAAGGTTTAACGATGCTGTGTACTGTCAATAAGAAGACATACGATTTTAGAAAACCGTGTACTGTCAATAAGATGACATACGATTTAGCAATACTGTGTACTATCAATAAGAACACACACGATTTAACAATACTGTGTACTTTCAATAAGAAGACACAAGATTTAACGATACT
>NW_013938749.1:0-2161 GCF_000517525.1 Limulus polyphemus
AAATCCTTATATTCTTATTGACAGGACACAGTATTGTTAAATATTGTGTCTTATAATTGACAGTACACAGTGTTGATAAATCCTTTATATTCTTATTGACAGGACACATTATTGTTAAATCTTGTGTCTTCTTATTCACAGGGCACAGTATTGTTAAATCTTGTGTCTTCTTATTGACAGTGCACAGTATTGATAAATCCTGTATCTTCTTATTCACAGGACACAGTATTGTTAAATTATGTGTCTTCTTATTGACAGTACACAGTATTGATAAATCCTGTATCTTCTTATTGACAGGACACAGTATTGTTAAATTATGTGTCTTCTTATTGACAGTACACAGTATTGATAAATCCTGAATCTTCTTATTGACAGGACACAGTATTGTTAAATCCTGTATCTTCTTATTGACAGGACACAGGATTGCAATACTGTGTCCTGTCAATCAGAAGATAAAGGACTTATCAATACTGTGTCCTGTCAATAAGAAGATAAAGGATATATCAATACTGTGTCCTGTCAATAAGAAGATACAGGATTTATCAATACTGTGTACTGTCAATAAGATGACACAAGATTTAATGTTTCTTCTTATTGACAGGATACAATATTGTTAAATTTTGTGTCTTCTTATTGACAGTACACAGTATTTGATAAATCCTGTATCTTCTTATTGACAGGACACAGTATTGATAAATCCTGTATCTTCTTATTGACAGGACACAGTATTGATAAATCATGTATCTTCTTATTGACAGGACACAGTATTGTTAAATCCTGTATTTTCTTATTGACAGTACACAGTGTTGATAAATCCTGTATCTTCTTATTGACAGGACACAGTATTGTTAAATCTTGTGTCTTCTTATTGACAGTACACAGTGTTGATAAATCCTGTATCTTCTTATTGACAGGATTATTGACAGTACACAGTGTTGATAAATCCTGTATCTTCTTATTATTAAAACAAAGTATATTTAAATCTTGTGTCTTTTTATTGACAGTACACAGTATCGTTAAAGTTAAATCTTGTGTCTTCTTATTGACAGTACACAGTATCGTTAAATATTGTGTCTTCTTATTGACAGTACACAGTGTTGATAAATCCTGTATCTTCTTATTGACAGGACATGGTATTTTTAAATTTTGTGTCTTCTTATTGACAGTACATAGTATCGTTAAATCTTGTGAATTCTTATTGACAGGAAACAGAATTGTTAAATCTTGTGTCTTCTAATTCACCGTACACAGTGTAGATAAATCCTGTATCTTCTTATTGACAGGACACGGTATTTTTAAATCATGTGTCTTTTTATTGACAGTACACAGTATCGTTAAATCTTGTGGCTTGTTATTGATAGTACACAGTATCAATAAATTTTATGACTTCTTATTATAGTACACAGTATTGTTACATCTTGTGTCTTCTTATTGACATTACACAGTTTTGATAAATCCTTTATCTTCTTATTGACAGGACACAGTATTGTTAAATCTTGTGTCTTCTAATTGACAGTACACAGTGTTGATAAATCCTGTATCTTCTTACTGACAGGACACAGTATTGTTAAATCTTGTGTATTCTTATTGACAGTACACAGTATTGATAAATCCTGTATATTTGTATTGACAGGACACATTATTGTTAAATCTTGTGTCTTCTTATTGACAGTACACAGTTTTGATAAATCCTTCATCTTCTTATTGACAGGACACAATTTTGTTAAATTTTGTGTCTTCTTATTGACAGTACACAGTATTGATAAATCCTGTATCTTCTTATTGACAGCATACAGTATTGATAAATCCTTAATCTTCTTATTGACAGGAAACAGTATTGCTAAATCCTGTATCTTCTTATTGACAGGACACAGTATTTTTAAATCTTGTGTCTTCTAATTGACAGTACACAGTGTTCATAAATCCTGTATCTTCTTATTGACAGGACACGGTATTTTTAAATTTTGTGTCTTCTTATTGACAGTACACAGTATCGTTAAATCTTGTGTATTCTTATTGACAGGTCACAGTATTGTTAAATCTTGTGTCTTCTAATTCACCGTACACAGTGTAGATAAATCCTGTATCTTCTTATTGACAGGACACAGTATTTTTAAATCATGTGTCTTTTATTGACAGTACACAGTATCGTTAAATCTTG
>NW_013938750.1:0-555 GCF_000517525.1 Limulus polyphemus
GCTCTGGCCATTGCATCCTGCATAGTAGAAGGGTGTGCTTGCTTCACTTGTATCTTCAGTTGTAGACTGTCCAAGGCATCTACAAACTAATCCTTCAGCAACAACTTGAGGAGATCGGGTCGTGCAGTTGGGTAGGCCTTGTGTGCCATACTTTCCAAGTCCTGTGCCAACTCTTGCAAGCTCTCCCCTTTAGCACGAACTCTCGTCCTAAACCTAGCCCTGTAGACTTTGGACTGATTTTGAGTTCCATACCTGAGTTCTAGAGCCGCTACCAGTGCTCTATAGTTGTGCCTGTCGTCTGCTGACAACTGTCCAAGTATTTCCAGTGGTTGTCTCTTCAAGCTCGTTGCCAGATATACTGCTTTCTGCTTCTCTGTCCATCCATTCATCTCTGCCAGGAGCTCAAATTGTGCTCTATATGCTTCCCACAGTGCCTTCCCATCGAATTCCTGTGGCTTCCTTCTTACTAGATCACCTCTATTGCTGACATTCATATCTGGGATGTGACTTCTAACAGGACTGAAGATGTCTGCATTAGGGTCTAGCTGCAGTGTC
>NW_013938751.1:0-445 GCF_000517525.1 Limulus polyphemus
CACAAGAGAGCTCAATGCTGGCAACTTCCACACAGGGGAGATGATACAGCAGGAAAGGCTGCTACCCAGAAAGGCTGTTGGAACTGTGGAAAGCACGGTCATTTGAGGAGCCAGTGTAGGAGGAATATTACCAACAAGTCGGCCTCAAGGAGACCAGTAGTGGTTGGTGTTGAGCGATGCCCACCAACCCCCATCATGAAAGTCCCAACAGCTAGGTGTAAAATGCCAAGCGCACACAGTGTCTATGTGACAGGAAAGCTGGATGGCCAAAGGTGCAACTTTGTTATAGACTCTGCGTCTCAGCAAACCCTTGTGAGCATCAAGGTGTTAGATCACGAAGGAGTACCAGAAGCCATTCAGAAGCTTTGTGGTGTGACAGGACATTCTGCAAGGTTGTGGGGACCAGTGTGGGTAACTATTGAGCTCATGGGCATAAAGGACAGAC
>NW_013938752.1:0-1318 GCF_000517525.1 Limulus polyphemus
CAAAGCTGACTTCAGTAGATCTCTTATCATAAGTTAACTTCGTCGAATCATCAGACGTTTTCAAGTTTGAACGCACTTGATGGTGGATATCATCCATCCTTTCCGATAAAACTTTCACGAATTCTGACACATTTTCAGACAACTCTTCATAAGGTGGGCGTCCTGTTAACAGATCCACTGGCAACCGAAGTTCCCGACCAAACATAAACTTTGCTGGAGTGTATCCAGTGGTTTCATGCTCTGCTGTCCTATAGGCCATCAACAGTGGAGGGAGTAAGACATCCCAGTCATCTTGACGGCTATTACAAAACTTTGCCAATTCCTGTCCCAGTGTCCAGTTGTACTTTTCTACCATCCCATCAGACTGTGGGTGAAGTGGCGTTGTCCTGGTCTTTCAGATGCCAAACAACTTGCAGCATTCTTGGAAAACAGCTGATTCAAAGTTACGGCCTTGATCTGAATGCAGTTCATATGGCATACCAAATCTGAAGAAGAAGTCACTAATTGCCGAAGCTACAGTTGTAGCTTCCTGATTTGGTATTGCATATGCCTCAGGCCTCTTGGTGAAATAATCCATCACCACACAAATGTACGTGTTTCCAGCAAAAGTTTGGGGCAGACGACCAGCAATGTCAACGGCTACTCTTTCCAGTGGTGTGCCAACTCGATATAACTTCAGTGGAGCGCGTCCATTATGCTTGGGTCCCCTTTTAGCACAACATGTACTGCAGGTCCTGCACCATTCTTCCACATCTTGTCTCATACCTATCCAGTAAAATCTCTGTCGTAGGTGACTCAAAGTCTTTTTAACTCCGAGATGTCCCCCTGTTAAATTATCGTGGGATTGACGCAGCACAACTTCCCGTAACTTTCTCGGTATAACTGTTTGCCAGGTCGTCACTTTCACATCTGCAGTTTCCCACCTCCAGACAAGAATACCATCTTCAAGCTTCAACTGGTCCCATTGTGCCCAACAGTTCTTTGTCACTGGGCTTAAGCTAGACACCTTCTCCCAAGCAAGGCACAAAACACTTGCTTGTAGAAATTCAATTATTGGCTTCAAATCTTGGTCTTTCTCCTGTTCTGCTTTAATATCTATATTTGGTTCCACTTCACCATCATCAACTCCTTCAGTCACTTTGACTTCAGCTCGATGGCACCTGGTTAGTTCAACCTCTCTTTTAACACTTACTGGAATTTGGCCTTTGTTGTTCCCAAACGTCATTTCATCGAAGTTATCTACACACTTTCTCGGTAGTAAGTAGTCCAACCCTAATATGCATTGGTCTTCAATGCCAGCCAAGTATACTTTGTGTCT
>NW_013938753.1:0-553 GCF_000517525.1 Limulus polyphemus
CGATTGTTTTTTAAATGCAGTTCTACCGTTTTCTCGTTCTTCAAGCACTGTGAAATTAAGTCTTAATAACCAGCAACTAGTCTCTGTCACTCACCACAAATTTCTTTGAGTTATCTTTGAGTCCAGATTAAATTGGACGCGTCATATCACCTATGTGTCGCACAAATGTGCTAAGCGGATCAATCTGCTTAAATGTGTGTCTGGCACACGATGGGGAGCGTCCAAAAAGAATTTAATACTTATGTACAAAACCTTAATAAGATCCGTCATTGATTATGGCAGTATCATTTATGACTCTGCGAGTCGCTCAGTCCTTAAACAACTGGACGTTATTCAGAATCGTTGTCTGCGATTATGTTGTGGAGCATTGAAACACACTCATATATCGGCTACGGAAGTGGACTGTGGTGTCCTACCCCTTGACCTGCAGAGACGGAAGATCCAACTCAAATTTATAGCAAGATCTTTGTATTACGATTATCCCGTCCATTTCATTCAAAAGAACTGGCAAGATTATTACGGAACCTTTCGCAAAAATAACTCACCACTGTCG
>NW_013938754.1:0-1278 GCF_000517525.1 Limulus polyphemus
GCAGTAGATGTACTATATTAGTATCGGCTGTTAATGAGTTAGCAATAGGTCTACTATAGTAGATTAGGCTGTTAATGAGTTAGCAATAAATTTACAATAGTAGAGTAGGGTGTTAAGGAGTTAGTAGAAGGTATACTATAGTAGAGTAGAATGTTAATGAAACAGCAGTAGATTTACTATAGTAGAGTAGGCTGTTAATGAGTTAGCAGTAGATATACTATAATAGAGTAGGCTGTTAAAGAGTTAGCAGCAGATGTACTGGAGTAGAGTAGGCTATTAATGAGTTAGCAGTAGATGTACTATAGTAGAGTAGGCTGTTAATGAGTTAGCAGTAGATGTACTATAGTAGAGTAGGATGTTAATGAGTTAGCAGTAGATGTACTATAGTAGAGTAGAATGTTAATGAGTTAGCAGTAGGTATACTATAGTAGAGTAGGCTGGTAATGAGTTAGCAGTAGGTATACTATAGTAGAGTAGAATGTTAATGAGTTAGCAGTAAATTTACTATAGCAGTAGATGTACTATAGTATAGTAGGCTGTTAATGAGTTAGCAGTAAATTTACTATAGCAGTAGATGTACTATAGTATAGTAGGCTGTTAATGAGTTAGCAGTAGATGTACCATAGTAGAGTAGGCTGTTAATGAGTTAGCAGTAGATGTACTATATCTACAACTCATTAATATCCTACTTTACTATTGTAAATTTACTGCTAATTCATTAACAGCCTACTCTACTATAGTAGACCTCTTGCTAACACATTAACATCCTACCTACTGCTATTTCATTAACAGCCTACTCTACTATAGTACACCGATGCTGTCTCATGAACAACCTACTCTACTATAGTACATCTACTGCTAACTCATTAACAGCCTACTCTATTATAGTATACCTACTGCTAACTCATGAACAGCCTACTCTAATATAGTACATCTACTGCTAACTCATTAACAACCTACTCTAATATAGTACAGCTACTGCTAACTCATTAACAGCCTACTCTACTATAGTACATCTACTGCTAATTCTTTAACAGCCTACTCTATTATAGTATATCTACTGCTAAAGTATACCTACTGCTAACTCATTAACATCCCACTCTACTATAGTACATCTACTTTTAACTCATTAACAACCTACTCTACTTCAGTACAAAGTAGAGTAGGATAATAATGAGTTAGCAGTAGATGTACTATAGTAGAGTTGGCTGTTAATGAGTTAGCAGTAAATGTATTATATTAGAGTAGTTTGTTAATGAGTTAGCAGTAGATGTACTA
>NW_013938755.1:0-1068 GCF_000517525.1 Limulus polyphemus
GTATGGTAGTTATAAATTCTGTAACTAGTGTCGCACCTAGGTGTTCGTGGAGTAGTTGTACCAAGAAAGGCTAAAGATGAGTATGGTGGTTATAAAATTCGGTAAATAGAGTTATTCCTAGGTGTTCAAAGAGTACTTGTGCCAAATAAGGCTAAAGATGAGTATGGTGGATATATATTCGGTGACTATAGTTACACCTAGGTTTTTATGGAGTATTTATACCAATTAAGGCTGAAGAGGAGTATGGTGGTTATAAATTCGGTAACTAGAGTTACACTTAATTGTTCGTGGAGTTGTTGTACCAAATAACGCTAAAGATGACTATGGTGGTTACATATTCGGTAACCACAGTTACACCTAGGTGTTCGTGGAGTTGTTGTACCAAATTACGCTAAAGATGAGTGTGGAGGTTATAAATTCGGTAACTAGAGTTACACCTAGGTGTTCGTGGAGTTGTTGTACCAAATAACGCATAAGATGAGTATGGTGGTTATAAATTCGGTAACTAGAGTTACATTTAAATGTTCATGGAGTCGTTGTAACAAGTATGGCTAAAAATGAGTATGGTGGTTAAAAATTCTGTAATTAGATTACAACTAGGTTTCATGGAGTAGTTGTACCAAGTAAGGCTAAAGATGAGTATGATTTTTTAAATTCGGTAACTATAGTTACACCTCGGTGTTTGTGCTGTAGTTGTACCAAGTAAGGCTAAAAATGAGTATGGTGGATATATATTCGGTGACTATTGGTACACCTAGGTTTTTATGGAGTATTTGTACCAAGTAAGGCTGAAGATGAGTATGGTGGTTATAAATTCGGTAATTAGAGTTACACCTAGGTGTTCAAAGAGTAGTTGTACCAAGTAAGGCTAAAGATGAGTATGGTGGTTATAAATTCGGTAACTAGAGTTACACCGAAGTGTTCATGGAGTAGTTGTACAAAATAAGGCTAAAGATGAGTATGGTGATTATAAATTCGGTAATTAGAGTTACACATAGGTGTTCATGGAGTAGTTGTACCAAGTAAGGCTAAAGATGAGTATGGTGGTTATAAATTCGGTAACTAGAG
>NW_013938756.1:0-1515 GCF_000517525.1 Limulus polyphemus
TATTTACTACACCAGGTAAAGGGTACAGTATGTAAAGTATTTACTGCACCAGCGATAGAGTACACTATGTAGAGTAATTACTACAACAGGGATAGGGTGAAATATATCGAGTGATTACTACACCAGGGATAGGGTACACTATGTAGGGTATTTACTTCACCAGGGATAGGGTACACTATGTAGAGTATTTACTGCACCAGAGATAGGGTACAATATGTCGAGTATTTACTACAAAAGGGATAAGGTACACTATGTACAGTATTTTTTGCACCAGGGTTAGGGTACAGTTTGTAGAGTATTTGGTGCACCAGGGATAGGGTACAGTATGTTGAGTATTTAATGCACCACGGATAGAGTACACAATGTAGAGTATTTACTACACCTGAGATATGTATAATATGTCGAGTATTTACTACACCAGGGATAGGGTACACTAGGTAGAGTATTTCCTACACCAGGAATAGGGTACACTATATATAGTATTTACTAAACCAGGGAAAGGGTACAGTATGTAGATAATTTACTGCACCAGCGATAGGGTACACTATGTAGAGTATTTACTACACCAGAGATAGGGTGAACTATGTCGAGTGATTACTACACCAGGGATAGGGTACACTATGTAGGGTATTTACTACAATAGGGATAGGGTACACTATGTAGAGTATTTACTGCACCAGGGATAGGGTACGGTATGTAGAGTATTTACTGCATTAGGGATAGGGTACAGTATGTAGAGTATTTACTGCACCAAGGATAGAGTACACTGTGTAGAATATTTACTGCACCAGGGATAGGGTACAGTATGTAGAGTATTTACTGCACCAGGGATATAGTACACTATTAAGAGTATTTACTGCAACAAAGATAAGTACAATATGTAGAATATTTAATACACCAGGGATAATGTACAGTATGTCGAGTAGTTAGTACACTTGGGATAGGGTACATTATGTAGAGTATTTACTACACCAGGGATAGTGTACACTATGTAGAGTATTTACTGCACCACTCTATCCTTGGTGCAGTAAATACTCTACATACTGTACCCTATTCCTGATGCAGTAAATACTCTACGTAGTGTACCCATTCCCTGTGCAGTAAATACTCTACACAGTGTACACTGTCCCTGGTGTAGTAAATATTTGAAATATTGTACCCTATTCCTGATGCAGTAAATCCTCTACGTAGTGTACCCATTCTCTGGTGCAAAAATACTCTACATACTGTATCCTATCCCTTGTAAAGTAAATTTCCTACATAGTGTACTCTATCCTTGGTGCAGTAAATACTCTACATACTGTACCCTATTCCTGATGCAGTAAATACTCTACGTAGTGCCAGGGAATGGGTACACTACGTAGAGTATTTACTGCATCAGGAATAGGGTACAGTATGTAGACTATTTACTACATCAGGGAAAGGTACAATATGTAGAGTATTTACTACACCAGGGATAGGGTGAACTATGTCGAGTGATTACTACACCAGGGATAGGGTACACTATGTAGAGTA
>NW_013938757.1:0-555 GCF_000517525.1 Limulus polyphemus
CCAATCAACAAATCATACTTCTCACTCAGAAAAGGTATCAACAAATCATACTTCTAACCAGACAACCAATCAACAAATCATACGTCTCACACAGAATAGGTATCAACAAATAATACTTCTAACCAGGCTACCAATAAACAAATCATACTTCCTACATAAAAAAGGTATCAACAAATCATAATTCTAACCAGTCTACCAATCAACAAATCATACTTCTCACACAGAATAGGTATCAACAAATCACACTTATAACCAGGCTTCCAATAAACAAATCATACTTCTCACTTAGAATAGGTATCAAAAAATCATACTTCTCACCAGGCTACCAATCAACAAATCATACTTGTCACATAAAATAGGTATCAACAAATCATACTTCTAACAGGCTACCAATCAACAAATCATACTTCTCACACAGAATAGGTATCAACAAATCATACTTCTAACAGGTTACTAATCAGCAAATCATATTTCTCGCACAGAATAGGTATCAACAAATCATACTTCTAACCAGGCTACCAATCAAGAAATCATACTTCTCTCCAGGCTACCAAT
>NW_013938758.1:0-511 GCF_000517525.1 Limulus polyphemus
ATGGTAATGTAGGTACGTGTGTGAATGTGTTTCTTTGTAATGTATACTAGTGGTCAGATGGTCGTCTTGTACGTATATGTTAATGTAGGTACATGTGTGAATGTGTTTATTTGTAATGTATACTAGTGGTGAGATGATCGTCTTGTATGTATATGTTAATGTAGGTACATGTGTGAATGTGTTTCTTTGTAATGTATACTAGTGGTCAGATGGTCGTCTTGTACGTATATGTTAATGTAGGTACATGTGTGAATGTGTTTATTTGTAATGTATACTAGTGGTGAGATGGTCGTCTTGTATGTATATGTTAATGTAGGTAAAGGTGTGAATGTGTTTATTTGTAATGTATACTAGTGGTGAGATGGTCGTCTTGTATGTATATGTTAATGTAGGTACATGTGTGAATGTGTTTATTTGTAATGTATACTAGTGGTGAGATGGTCGTCTTGTATGTATATGTTAATGTAGGTACGTGTGTGAATGTGTTTATTTGTAATGTATATTAGTGATC
>NW_013938759.1:0-818 GCF_000517525.1 Limulus polyphemus
TTGTGTCTTCTTATTGACATTACACAGTATTCTTAATCTTGTGTCTTCTTATTGACAGTACACAGTATTGATAAATCCTTTATCTTCTTATTGACAGGACCCAGTATTGTTTAATCTTGTGTCTTCTTATTGACAGTACACAGTATTGATAAATCCTGTATCTTCTTATTGACAGGACACATTATTGATAAATCTTGTGTCTTCTTATTGACAGTACACGTTATTGATAAATCCTGTATCTTCTTATTGGCACGACACAGTTTTGTTAAATCTTGTGGCTAGTTATTGATAGTACACAGTATCATTAAATCTTATGAATTGTTATGATAGTACACAGTATCGTTAAACCTTGAATTTTCTTATTGACAGTACACAGTATTGATAAATCCTTTATTCTTATTTACAGGATACAATATTGTTAAACTTTGTGTCTTCTTATTGACAGTACACAGTATTGATAAATCCTGTATCTTCTTATTGACAGGACACAGTATTGATAAATCCTGTATCTTCTTATTGACAGGACACAGTATTGTTAAATCTTGTGTCTTCTTATTGACAGTACACAGTATTGATAAATCCTGTATATTCTTATGGAAGACATAAGATTTAACAATAATGTGTCCTGTCTTATTGACAGTACACAGTATCGTTATATCTTGTGTATTCTTATTGACAGTACAGAGTATTGATAAATCCTGTATCTTCTTATTGACAGGACACAGTATTGATAAATCCTGTATCTTCTTATTGACAGTACACAGTATCGTTAAATCCTTTTTCTTCTTATTGACAGGACACATTATTTTTAAATTATG
>NW_013938760.1:0-606 GCF_000517525.1 Limulus polyphemus
CATTTTGTTTGACCTTGCAGAAAGCAACTCCATCGTTAACTTCAACCTCTGTGACCTTTAGCCATTCGGCGAATGTAATCTTTGTCACCATTGGGTAATCCTGAAGTATAAAGCTGACCAGCAGTGATAATTTCTGTTCATTTTGTTAGTATCTTTCGTTAGAAAAACTTGAAGACGGATAGAGAAGTAAAGAATTAAGCTTGTGACAGCAATATTCACAGAAACCTCCTGAATTATTTTAAGGTAAGAAAAACATTTCAAGTGTTTAATGTGTATTTTATGAAATATGTTACTTATTAACGTTTATAAATGTGTCCTAAGCATACTAAAAGACATGTAGTTGCGAGCGTAATGGGTCCCCTGCGCCCTTTGCACACTAAATTCATCATGTCTTCATAAGGAATAGCACAAATAACGAAAGATGACCATTATATTTTACCTAAATAATCAGAGAATTAATATGCTTCTAAAGCCGTTTTTGGAACGAACTGATAAACAATAAAAAGGTAAATTATTGAAATCTACATAAATTATATGATTGTTTCTTTATTGTCGTGTTACGAAAATGGGAATATTTTAACTAAATAATCACAGAGAGTTCATATG
>NW_013938761.1:0-742 GCF_000517525.1 Limulus polyphemus
AATTTACAGTACACAGTATCGTTAAATATTGTGTCTTCTTATTGACAGTACACAGTATCGTTAAATCTTGTGTCTTCTTATTGACAGTACACAGTATCGTTAAATCTTGTGTCTTCTAATTGACATTCACAGTATCGTTAAATCTTGTGTCTTCTTATTGACAGTACACAATATCGTTAAATCTTGTGTCTCCTAATTTAAAGTACACAGTATCGTTAAATATTGTGTCTTCTTATTGACAGTACACAGTATCGTTAAATCTTGTGTCTTCTTATTGACAGTACATAGTATTGTTAAATATTGTGTCTTCTTATTGACAGTACACAGTATCGTTAAATCTTGTGTCTTCTTATTGACAGTACACAGTATCGTTAAATCTTGTGTCTTCTTATTGACAGTACACAGTATCGTTAAATCTTGTGTTTTCTTATTGACAGTACACAGTATCGTTAAATCTTGTGTCTTCTTATTGACAGTACACAGTATCATTAAATCTTGCGTCTTCTTATTGACAGTACACAGTATCGTTAAATCTTGTGTCTTTTTATTGATAGTACACAGTATTGTTAAATCTAGTGTCTTCCTGTTGACAGTACACAGTTTTGTTAAATCTTGTGTTTTCTTATTGACAGTATACAGTATCATTAAATCTTGCGTCTTCTTATTGAAAGTACACAGTATTGTTAAATCGTGTGTCTTCCTATTGACAGCACACAGTTTTGTTAAATATTGTGTTTTCTTT
>NW_013938762.1:0-583 GCF_000517525.1 Limulus polyphemus
ATGTCTTGCACCATTCTTCCACATCTCGCCTCATACCTATCCAGTAAAATCGTTGTCGTAAGTGACTCAATGTTTTCTTAATTCCGAGATGTACTCCTGTTAAATTATCATGGGATCGACGCAGCACAACTTCCCGTAACTTTCTCGGTATAACTGTTTGCCAAGTCGTCACTTTCCCATCGGTAGTTTCCCATCTCCGGACAAGAATACCATCTTCAAGTTTCAACTGGTCCCATTGTGCCCAATAGTTCTTTGTCACAGGGCTTAGACTAGACACCTTCTCCCAAGCAGGGAGCAAAACACTTGCTTTTAGGAAATCAATCATTGGCCTCAAATCCTGGTCCCTCTCCTGTTCTACTTTGATATCTGTATTTAGTTCCAATTCATCATCATCAACTTTTTCAGTTGGCTTGACTTCAGCCCAATGACACCTAATTAGTTCAACCTCTCTTTTAACAGTTACCGGAACTTGGCCTTTGTTGTTCCAAAACGTCATTTTATTAAAATCAATTACAAACTTCCTTGGTAGTAGATAGTCTATTCCTAATATGCATTCGTCTTCCATGTCAGCCAAGTATACTTT
>NW_013938763.1:0-980 GCF_000517525.1 Limulus polyphemus
AGTTATAACCACCATACTCATCTTTACGCCTTACTTGGTACAACTACTCCATAAACACCTATGTGTAACTCTAGTTACCGAATTTGTAACCTACCATACTCATCTTTAGCGTTATTTGGTACAACTACTCCATGAACACCTAGGTGTAACTATAGTTACCGAATTTATAACCACCATACTCATCGTTAGCGTTATTTGGTACAACAACTCCACGAACACCTAAGTGTAACTCTAGTTACCAAATTTGTAACCACCATACTCATCTGTTCGTTATTTGATACAACAACTCTACGAATACCTAAGTGTAACTCTAGTTACCGAATTTATAACCACCATACTCATCTTTAGCTTTGTTTGGCACAACTACTCCATCAACACCTAGGTGTAACTCTAGTTACTGAATGTGTAACCATACTCATCTTTAGCGTTATTTAGTACAACAACTCCACGAATAACTAGATGTAACTCTAGTTACCGAATTTATAACCACCATACTCATCTTTAGCCTTACTTGGAACAACTACTCCATGAACACCTAGGTGTAACTCTAGATACAGAATTTATAACCACCATACTCATCTTTAGCCTTACTTCCAAGTAAGGCTAAAGATGAGTATGGTGGTTATAAATTCGGTAACTAGAGTTACACCTAGGTATTCGTGGAGTTGTTGTACCAAATAACGCTAAAGATGAGTATGGTGGTTACAAATTCGGTAACTAGAGTTATACATAGGTGTTTATGGAGTAGTTGTACCAAATTCTGTATCTAGAGTTACACCTAGGTGTTCATGGAGTAGTTGTTAATAACCACCATACTCATCTTTAGCCTTACTTGGTACAACTACTCCATAAACACCATTGTATAACTCTAGTTACCGAATTTGTAACCACCATACTCATCTTTAGCGTTATTTGGTACAACAATTCCAAGAATACCTAGGTGTAACTCTAGTTACCGAATTTATAACCACCATACTCAT
>NW_013938764.1:0-840 GCF_000517525.1 Limulus polyphemus
CTTTTGTTAGAGAAAGGATAGTTGGTCAAGCAGATGGTGGAATAAGTCAGCGGCAAATTTTGCAGAATTTGGGAATCCCGCTTCTGACAGTCAACAGAATCATCGTGCAGTTCAGGAAACAACTGAGCAGCGTCTGGTCCATCGGAGAGGACAAAAAGGGCTGTCAAGAGGAGCATCGAAATGGATCCCAGATTAACGACTGCAGAAGTGGCCAAAGTTGGTGGGATGATCCCAAAATCTGTTCAACGGATTCTCCACAGATTGGGTTATCATTGCAGAGCAGCTAGACGAAAGCCCTTATTAAGACCTGCCAACATAGTCAGACGAAAGAAGTAGGCAAGTGATATGATGACCAAGCTTCTGGACTTTTGGAAGACAGTATTGTTCTCATACGAATCAAGTTTCGCTCAATTTTCGGACAGTGGAATGATATGGGTCTGGTGAATGCCTCACCAAGAGTTTTGGCTCAACAGATTGCAGCCAACTGTGAAGCATGGTGATTTCAGCATGATGGTTTGGGGAGCTGTTTGGGTTGGTGGGAGATCGAGCTCAGTGGAGTGCGTTGGCAACATAAATTTTGCAAAATACGTCGAAATATTGGAGGAAGGAGTCTTGCCACTTTATTCCTCGGGTTTCGTGGACAAGAATACAACGTTGTTCCAGGAAGATGGAGCACCGTGTCACACTGCTAGAAACACCCAAAAGTGGCAGGAAGAAAATGGTATCCAGAAGTTGCCCTTGCCGAGCCAATCTCCTGACATGAATTCCATCGAAAACCTCTGGGCCATACTCGACCGGCAAGTCAAGAAACAACAACCAAAAAAACAACTTCGAAGATCG
>NW_013938765.1:0-1198 GCF_000517525.1 Limulus polyphemus
TCCTTTCTTGAATAAAAGTGGTTTACTCTTTCCGAATAGAACTTTACCGATACACTTAATTTCAACAGTCACTATAACAAACGCTAGAACGTCTCACGTGCTCGTGCTCAACAATACTTAGTTCAATTACACCATGTCCCCTCATGTTGTGACCATCTTATATATATCAGACTACCCCCAATCTAGTAGTCTTCCGATAATTCACGAAGGTTCGAGAAGGACGTGGCGTGATACTAGTCACGTGACCTTGCTGACGCAACACTGCCCCCTCCTTAGTATTGTTCGTCCCGAACAATAGCTACTTACATTAAACCAATAACAATTAACAATAACTTAATTAAATATACAGAATTACAATCACAAAATTACAATTCAACAAAGTCTCTTAATTTTACGGGACATATCTTCTTCCGGACTGGTCTCTGTCTCGTTGGCTTCTGCTTCACGTGGAGTTCATCTGCTTCATCAGGAAATGTCTTATCGTCAGTAACAGTCACATCAGTGGTAGTAACTTCATCAAGAGCTTCACCGTTTCCCTTCTCAAAACTGAGTAGTTTCCTCTTCGACGGTGGCTTCTTCATGTGGCACGTCTTCAGCAACGTCATTTGTTCTGTTTTCCACTTCGTCCCAACTGAAATGTCCTGAACCGTGATAACGCCAAAGCCTGTTGGCATGCACCACTTTTGGTTTACCTCGCCGACCACATTTTATCGGAAAGTCACGTCTGAGAGACGATCCACTATGTCATATGGGCCTTCCCATGGAGAAGACAACTTAGGAGACTTCCCTTTGGTCTTCCTGGGACCACACAACCACACCTTGTCTCCCGGCACAAAGCTGACTTCAGTAGATCTCTTATCATAAGTCAATCTTATCGAATCAGTAGACTTTTTCAAGCTTGTACACACCTGATGGTGAACATCATCCATCCTTTCCGATAACACTTCCACAAACTCTGACATATTCGCAGGCAACTCTTCATCATTTGGGCATCCCTTATGCTTGGGTCCCCTTTTAGCACTACATGTTCTGCACCATTCTTCCACATCTTGCCTCTTACCTATCCAGTAAAACCTTTGTCGTAGGTGACTCAATGTCTTCCTAATTCTGAGATGTCCTCCTGTTAAATTATCATGGGATTAACGCAGCACAACTTCCCGTAACTTCTTCTGTATAACTGTTTGCCAAGTCGTCACTT
>NW_013938766.1:0-641 GCF_000517525.1 Limulus polyphemus
GACTGAAAAAGTTGATGATGATGAAATGGAACTAAATACAGATATCAAAGCAGAACAGGAGAACGACCAAGATTTGAAACCAATGATTGATTTCCTAAAAGCAAGTGTTTTGCGCCCTGCTTGGGAGAAGGTGTCTAGTCTAGGCCCCGTGACAAAGCACTATTGGGCACAATGGGACCAGTTGAGGCTTGCAGATGGTATTCTTGTACGGAGATGGGAAACTACCGATGGGAAAGTGACGACTTGGCAAACAGTTATACCGGGGAAGTTACGGGAAGTTGTGTTGCGTCAATCCCATGATTGTTTAACAGGAGGACATCTCGGAATTAGGAAGACATTGAGTCATCTACGACAAAGAATTTTATTGGATAGGTATGAGGCGAGATGTGGAACAATGGTGCCGGACATGCAGTACATGTAGTGCTAAAAGGGGACCCAAGCATAAGGGATGCCCACCTTATGAACAGCTGCCTGTGAATATGTCAGAGTTTGTGGAAGTGTTATCGGAAAGGATGGATGATATCCACCATCAAGTGCGTTCAAACTTGAAAACGTCTGCTGATTCGATGAAGTTGACTTATGATAAGAGATCTACTGAGGTCAGCTTTGTACCAGGAGACAAGGTATGGTTGTATAATCCA
>NW_013938767.1:0-483 GCF_000517525.1 Limulus polyphemus
TAAATACTGTGTACTATCAATAAGAACACAAAAGATTTAACGATACTGTGTACTGTCAATAAGAAGACACAAGATTTAACGATACTGTGTACTGTCCATAAGAAGACACAATATTTAACAATACTGTGTACTGTCAATAAGACGACACAAGATTTAACGATACTGTGTACTGTCAATAAGAAGACACAAGATTTAACGATACTGTGTTCTGTCAATAAGAAGACACAAGATTTATAAATACTGTGTACTATCAATAAGAACACAAACGATTTAACGATACTGTGTACTGTCAATAATAAGACACAAGATTTAACTATACTGTGTACTGTCCATAAAAAGACACAAGATTTAACAATACTGTGTACTCTCAATAAGAAGACACAAGATTTAACGATACTGTGTACTGTCAATCAGAAGGCACAAGATTTAACGATACTGTGTACTGTCAATAAGAAGACACAAAAGTTTTAACGATACTGTGTA
>NW_013938768.1:0-602 GCF_000517525.1 Limulus polyphemus
GGGCATCCGCAGTTTATATCATAACTTATTCTAATACATGTTTCATATTTATCTTTTCTAATCACTAATAGTTTTAGCGATACTTACTCCTCAACCAATATCTAATGCCACCACGCGCTGTTCTTTCTTCGTTTAAATATCTAAATTGTATTTTATAAGTTCATTTGTTTTTGGTTGTTTGGAATTAAAGACAAAGCTACACAATGGGCCATCTGTGCTCTGCCCACCACGGGTATCGAAACCGGTTTTCTAGTGTTGTAAGTCCGCAGACATACCGCTGTGCCACTGGGGGCAGTTCATTTGTAACTAAATATAGTTGTCATAAGACATTAGTATTAGGCCTATTACATTTTATACGCTACATTCTTAATCTAGTCCCTTAGAAACTTTGAAGAAATAGAAGAGTGTATAATAAATGTATTCCAACCACACTATATTGCCCATGTTTAGCTCAATTCAGAGCTCTTCTGACCGGTTGGGTTAAAACAAATGTTCATAATATAATAGTAATCATTCTTTGCCGGTTTGTATAGGTGTACACATCATAACAACATTTTTGTGTTCCGGCCACTGCTTTTCGGTGAAGAAGAGAATGAAATAAT
>NW_013938769.1:0-407 GCF_000517525.1 Limulus polyphemus
AAATCTTGGATTTTTTACCAAAGAATTGTTCAGTTGAGGCCTTGCAAATATTTTAGTGTGATTTAGATTGTGTTACGCTCTTACTCTGATCGTAAATTAGTACTTTTAACGAACAGAACTACTGATTTGAATACGTCGCCCGATAATGAAAGTTACTCAAATGACCATATTTATAAGTTTGTTTGTTTTACTAGCGAAAGTATCCGGTTTAACTCGGATTATTAGGTTGATATATTATAAATGACAAATTGAATGTGTGTATTCTTCGCTGGGGTTATTAGGTTTGATTTGGTTTTGTGCTTAACTTCAAAGAAACATAAAACCTGATAGAAATTGGTTGGTTTTATTTTGAATTTCCGCGCAAAGCTACACGAGAGCTATCAGCGCTAGCCGTCCCTAATTTAGCA